>NC_048597.1:82616927-82641710 GCF_003668045.3 Cricetulus griseus
TGGGACAGACTCCTTCTGCCTTTGGATCAAGATGTAAAACTCTCAGCTCCTTCTCCAGCACCATGTCTGTCTGCATGCCTCCATGTCCCGCCATGATAATGGACTAACCGCTGAAACTGTAAGCCGGCCCAATTACATGTTTTCCTTTATAAGAACTGCTGTAGTCATGGTGTCTCTTCACAGCAATAGAACACTAAGACACCCTCTCAAAGACATGCCCAGGAAAGGAAGACAAAAACTTGGGTAGCTGAAAGCAAGACATGAAAGGCAGATGCCATTTCACTAACATTAGAATGGGTGACACACTCTGTAAACTAAAGGTGGAGGTTATTGGACTACATCATATAACAATCCCAGGCTGGGGCTCAGTGGGTAAGAGGACTTGCCATACAAGTATGAGAGCCTGAGTACAGATCTCTAGCACCCACATAATAGGCATTCAAGGCCTATGTGTGCCTGTAACCCCCAGCACCAGGGAAAACTGAGGCAGGAGGATTACTGAGTTTTGCTGCCCAGTCAGTCTAGCAGAAAAATAGTAGTTGCAAGTTCACTAAGAGACCCTGTCTCAAGAGAGTGCAGGGAGTGATGGAACAGGACACCTGACATTCTCCTCTGACCTCCACACAGCATACACACTCATATGTCACATACACACATGCAGGAAAACACGATCCCATGCCAGGCACAACTGTAGGCTTGTCCTCTAGCTGCTGGGGAGGCTGAGGCAGAAGACTGAGAACTTCAGGCCAGCCTCAGTTACAGAGACAAAGGAGAAAGTCGGGGGTGAAACAAACAGAAACCAGCTTCTAAAAGTACCCAGGACAAATCTCCAACAAAGCACTAGCAGACTGAACCCACCAACATACCAGAAGAACCATCTGCCAGAGACCCGCCAGAATTATCCCAAGAATGCAAAGATGCTTGACTGCCTAAAATTCATTCATTAATGCAGCTTACTGATTTTTTGTTTTGTTTTGTTTTGTTTCTCGAGACAGGGTTTCTTGTAGCTTTGGAGCGTGTTCTGGAACTCTCTCTGTAGACCAGGCTGGCCTCGATCCACCTGTTTCTGCCTCCTGAGGGCTGGGATTAAAGACGTGCACCACCACTGCCTGACCCTAACTGAATTTTTAAAATAAAATCATGTGCTCATTTCAATAGACACAAGAAGGAAAATAATCAAACAAGCCCTACAGAACACAGAACACATTCTCAACCTGATGAGACCCCCCACCCAGAAGTGTTTGCTTGTACTCATGAAGACACGACTGTGATCCCCACAGCCCAATTTAAAAAAAAAAAAAAAAAAAAGCCAAGGGTGGGGCTAGAGAGATGACTCAGTGGTTAAGAGCACTGGCTGCTCTTCCAGGGGTCCTGAGTTCAATTCCCAGCAACCACATGGTGGCTCACAACCATCTCTAGTGGGATCTGATGCCCTCTTCTGGCATAAAGTGTACATGGTGATAGAACACTCACATAAATAAAAATAAATAAATCTTAAAAAAGAAAAAAAAAAAAAAGCCAAGGGTGGTGACATGCCTATAATCCCAGTACCAGGGAGGACAAACAGGCAGATTCCTGAGCCACCAGCCTTGTTTATTTTGAGACAGAGTTTCTCATTGGCCTGGGGCTTGCCAACTGGGCTAGGCTGGCTCTTGATAGACACCTGGAGGGCACACACACACTGCTGCACAGCAAGCTAAGAGAAAGGATGAGCATCCAATGTCTACACACATGACCTCACTCCGAGATCCTCAAAGAAACCATTTCAAGAGTTGCTGGAATAAACAATTTCAGAGAGACTGGGCACAAGACATAAGACCACTCATTTCTACATGTTTGCATTCAATAATCTCAAAATGAGTAGGACCACAATTCCACCAAAACCATCCCAGCACACCAGAATCATGCAAAAAAAGTGATCTGTACAATCCAAATTCTTAACTTACTCGAAGAAACTAAAGGACATTGAGGGGAACAGAAGAAAACTACTCCACTCACTGATGCAAAATCCTGCTAAAATGACAAGAGTCTACAAATTAACAGATTCTGTATCATCCCTATCAGAATTCTAGCTGTTTAGTCACTGACAAGCTGGTTCTAAAACCCAGGCAGAATTATATGAGACCCAGAAAAATCAAAATGAGCATGGAAAGAACAAAGTTTGAGAACTCCTACTTCCTGATTTCAACCTCATTGCTAAGTACCCATAATCAAAGCAGTGTGACACTAAGGGAAGGTCACATGGACAGGTCATGTAACAGAGCTGAGGCCTCAGACGGAGTGGAGGTGCATATCTGCCACCCAGCACCTGTGAGGTCATCCTCTACATAACAGGTTGAGGACAGTCTTGACACTGCCAAGGTCCAGAAATAAAACCACATATTCATACATCTTTGGTTAATTTGTTTTCAGCAAGGGTGCTAAGCCCATTTGATGGTGGGTGAGTGAGTGGGTGGGAGGTGTGGTGTGTGTGTGTTGTGTGTGTGTGTGTGTGTGTGTGTGTGTGTGTGTGTGTGGTGGGAGAATATGAATGCCACCATGCACATGCAGAGGCCAGGACAACTTTGGGGAGCTCTTTCCTTATACCTTTACAAGGATTCCAGGGATGGATTTCCACCCCCAGGCTTGAATGGCAAACACCTTTCCCTGCTGAGCCTTCTCATGGGTCCTGACCCAGCAATTTTAAGCTGATGCCCAAGAGAATGGAAAATGCCTGGCACATACAAACTCCTGCTGCATCACCCACCAAAGGTTACAAACAGTTCAAACACATCAATGCCCATCAATGAGCAAACATAAAATATGGGACCTAAATACAGTAGAATACATATCCATTAAAAGTGACAAAACTGGAGCTGCAGAGACGGCTCAGCAGTTAAGAGCACTGACTGTTCTCCCAGAGGACCTGGGTTCAATTCCCAGCACCCACATGACAGCTTACAATTATCTATCTAACTCTTGTTCCAGGGGATCTGACACCCTCATACAGACACACGTGTAGGTCAAACACCAAGGCACATTAAAAAAAAAGTAAATACTTTTTTTTTTCTTAAAGGGACAAAATACTGGTACACTTTATAACATGATGAATCCTGAAAATGATGCAGGTGTAAAGAGCCAGTCACAGCATACACATAAAGAAATATGTACAGAGACAGTTGCCTGGGCTGGAAGGGAGGAGTGGGAAAAGAAGGTGCTGAAGGGGGCTGGAAACTGAGGTAGAGGGATGGTAAATTCAAGGCCAGCTTTGCCAACTGAATCACACCCTTCTCAAAGTAAAACAGTAGGAAGAAGGCTGAAGAGGGCCTTGGCGCTTATGCTTGTGATCCTAACTTGGGTGGTGGACACAGAAGGATCAGGAGTTCAAGGTCATCCTCAGCAGCACGGCGTGGGCTTCACACAAGAGCCTGTCTTTAACAATAAATAAATCCCTGCCTCAAAAGAAGATAGGAGGGTGCTGGAGAGATGGCTCAGAGGTTAAGAGCACTGACTGCTCTTCCAGAGGACCTGGGTTCAATTCCCAGCATCCACATGGCAGCTCACGACTGTTTGTAACTCCAGTTCCAAGGGATCTGATACCTTCACACCAATGCACATAAAGTTACATAAATTATTTTTAAAAAAAAGAAGATAGGAGGTATAACGCTGTAGAAGAACACCTGTACGGGGAAGGAGGAAGGAACCCCATAAGCAGAAAGGAGCTGTTTTTAGAAAGAATATGGGCACCAACTGTCCAATGTTCACCTCAGTACTACATCCAATGTATTTAAAACTTACTGTGTCAGACTCAAATCCAGTTTTAGTCTTCAATATGAATTTAGTTGTGTACACAAGAGGAATATAGGTAGAGATGCACACAATTATATATAAAGTGACACAAAGTTCCATAAATTCTAATAATGGACTTCAGAAATGGGAGTGACAAGAGAAGACCCCTTACTTTGGAACAGTGAAAGCTGTCTATCACCATACACCAGTTTGCACAGCTGCAGATTTTGTAATCTGTCCTCCCAAACTCTCAAGAAGCATCCATTCATCACCACTGCCCTCTACTGGATCAAACGGACTGCACTCATCTCCCAGCACAACTACATCTGTACTCTTGCCCTTATCCAGTTCAGGCACAAATATTTACTGTTTTCTTCCCTTGTCCCCTTAATATTTTCCCCTTAGCCCCTCATACTCTGGAATTTCTTCTAGACTTAACAAGGAAAATGAGAAAAATTAGGTTGCTAACTACATAATTTTGCCTCATCCTAGCCCAGTTTTACTGAAATTCCAAATCTAATCGTGACTGAAAGCAAGGATATAATTATATCACTAGACCAAAGATAAATGATAAATGGGTGTTTACTAGGGAACAATTACACAGAAAACTACAAAGAGCCACCGGAGCGTTTCCCTACTCTTACCGGATCCGCTGACCCACCAGAAAGAGCTTGCAAAGGAAGGCCACGGCTCAAGCTCCTCTCTTTCCGCTTCTGTCCACCTGAAACCATCCCCAAGGGGTGTGGCCACTGTTACAGGTCTACAGACCAGACACCTAAACTTGACATTTCTTACTTTAATAAGATAACTACTTATTTTATTGATCAACACGTTTTTTTTTAATTTTTTAAAGATCTATTTATTAAGTATACAATGTTCTGTCTGCATGTATGTCTGCAGGCCAGAAGAGGGCGCCAGATCTCATGTTGTGAGCCACCATGTGGTTGTTGGGAATTGAACCCAGGACGTCTAGAAGAGCAGCCAGTGCTCTTAATCTCTGAGCCATCTCTCCAGCCCATCTTGGCAGTTCTTAACAGTTGACAACATACCTTGAAATTCTTCTGATGGTACCTTTAACCATTCGAACCCTCCTCCTTCCCCACAGCAATCTCTGAACCTTTCACCTCAGGACCTCAAGCAAGGCCTCAGGTGTCTTCTGACCTGTCGTCCATGCAAGCAAGGTTTGTTCAGTCTTCCCTCTAACCCCAGGGTAGGGCTTAATGAAAACACCCATCATTCATTTGATAGGAAGTTTAAAAAGAACAAGCATGGGCTGGAGAGATGGCTCAGAGGTTAAGAGCACCGACTGCTCTTCCAGAGGTCCTGAGTTCAATTCCCAGCAACAACATGGTGGCTCACAACCATCTGTTATAAGATCTGTTGCCCTCTTCTGGTGTGCAGATATACATGGAAGCAGAATGTTGTATACATAATAAATAAAATCTTTAAAAACAAAAAAAAAAAGAACAAGCATATTAGTCGGGCAGTGGTGGTGCACACCTTTAATCCCAGTACTCAGGAGGCAGAGACAGGCAGATCTCTGTGAGTTGGAGACCAGTCTGGTCTATAGAGTGAGTTCCAGGATAGGCTCCAAAGCCACAGAGAAACCCTGTCTCAACAAATGAAAATAAAACAAAGACAAGCATATCAAAACGTTTCGTGTTTACTTTTATTTTCTATGTATGAGTATTTTGTGGCATGTATGTATCTAGACCATGTGCAAACCTAGTGTCCACGGAGGCCAGGAAAAGGCTCTGGATTCCCTGGAACCGGAACTACGGGCAGTTACGAGATGCCATGGGAATCCTGGAACCCAAATTCAGCTCTCTTGCAGGAGCAGTCCGTGCTCTGAACCACTGAGCCATTCTCCAGTCCCTATGAAATAATCTTTGAAATCCTTTGGATAGTGTAACTTCAAAAGCCACAAACATCATATATATAGCTAGCTGAAACATTTAAATGTGACTTTCTCTTCCCTTAACACATGTATTCAGTCTGTATTGAAACATTCTTAATAAATTCCAACTTTCTGTTCACACTGATTTGTCCTATAATTCTTTTATTCAGTGCAAATCACTAATCCCAGCTTCAGGGCTAGAGAAACCGCTAAGTGGTTCACCACCCACACAGGACACACCCAACCCCAGGGAACAAACGAAACACCCTCTTCAGGCCTGCACACATTCAGACACATACACATAAATACAAATAAAATCTTTAATTAAAAAAAAAAAAAATCCCAGCTTCAGTTGGGCAGTGGTGGCACGCAAACCTTTAACCCCAGCACCTGGGAGGCAGATGCAGGCAGATCTCTGTGAGTTCTGGGCCAGCCTGGTCTACAGAGTGAGTTCCAGAACAGCCTGGACTACAAAGAGAAATCCTGTCTTTAATCCCAGCACTCAGGAGACAGAGGCAGGCGGATCTCTGTGAGTTCGAGGCCAGCCTGGTCTCCAGAGCGAGTGCCAGGATAGGTTCCAAAGCTACACAGAGAAACTCTGTCTCAAAAAACAAACAAAAAAAAGAAAAAAAAAAGAGAGCGAGAAAAATAAAAACATCCCAGCTTCACCAGAGCAGAGGAATGGGCCAGAACGCCTATGGGGCTCTATGTCACCACAGAGCTGTGTCTCCTGCTGCCACAGTCGGATGTGGCTTTGAAGTGCTCGCTGCAGGTAAGATCCACTCCATACATTTTCATGACCTCTCATGCTACAGATCCCGTATTTACTTAGTAAATTAGGAAGGTCCTGAAGGCTCCCCTCAGTAAAGACTGTTCTGCTGAGACTGAGTGTGGTATCGGGCTCAAGTAAACACTCTCGTTTGCTACATTTGCAAAGAACAGACGCTAGCCCCACCCTACAGTCCTCAGTACACAGACTATGGTAACAGAAAAGAAACCAAGCCCCCTTTGTCCATGTTCTAATCCCCAAAGCATGTAAACACCATGCATTACAGAGCAAGGGGAAATTAAGGTTGCATAAGAGCTTAAGGATGCTAAAATCAAATGGCCTTGGTTTGGAGATTATCCTGGATTATCCAGATAGACAACGCCCACCCCGGTGTAGTACAGCCTAAGTGAGTGACAGGAAATTGGTATCAGGAGGATGTGAAAGTGACCAGACACTGCTGACCTTAAGACACAGGGGAGGCTGAGGCCAAGGAACAAGGGCAGCCTACAAGGTAGAGAAGACAAAGAAAACATGCAATCCCCAGACCCTGGCAAAGAAGCAGGAACATATGGAAACAAATGCACTCTAGTATTCTTAAAACATGAACTTTAAAGTACACAGTTAGCTCACCTTTCTGAATTACATATTTGTGAATTTGGTAGCTTTTTTAAAAGATAGGCTTAATAAATATGTGACCTCCAAATGTTTGTTTTGAAAATAGAAATGGGCTGGATGTAGTGGCACAAGGCCTTAAATTCCAGCACTTGGGGACAGGCAGGTGAATCACTGGAATGAGGCTTAGCTGGTCTACACAGGTAGTTCTAGGCCGGTGTAGTTTGCAGAGACCTCGTCTACAAAATAAAAATAAATAAATAAAAAAGAAATGAAATGAAAAACTTTGCAATGTGTGTAGTCTGATGGTCTTAGAGTTCACTATAACCTGTTTGGGAGCCTGTGTGCTCATTCACTGTTATATCACATACCAAATTAGTGTGGAAAGTGTTCAACTATTTTTTAAACTATTTCACATTATTTCATCCATAAAAATACAGAGCACATCACAAACTTATGTTATATCTTCGCCCAGGGACCATGTTCATCTTCATAAAGCAAACAAAACAACAAATCCTTGCAATATCAGCAAAGGAGAAAAAAAAAAGCAAAATATTGAGGCTGGAGAGATGGTTATGAACACTGGCTGCTCTTCTAAAGGACCTGGTTCGGTTCTGGGCACCCATGGAGCCTATGACCTTTCGTAACTCTTGTTCCAGGGGAATCCGATGCTCTGTTCTGGCCCCTATGGATACTGCATGCATGTGGTGCACAAATGCTTAAACACTTATTTTAAAATTTTAAAAGTCTAGAAAAAAAGAAAATGTCTTCCAAGTCCTAGAAGACAGATGATGGGCTAAGATCATCACCCACCAAGCAGAAGGATGTCCACTTTACAGTCTCCAGTTCTCAGCACACTTTCTACTCCAGAGAAGGCAGATGTCACTTCATCCTCTCCTTGCCACTGGACTCCTCACTGCTTACCTGACACACACAAGTACCCTCTAACTAGGAAGAATTATTCAAGAATCATTCCATGGAAAGCCCAGGTAGACCAATACTGTATACATTATTAGGGTCCAGTGATGGCACACATCTTTAATATCAGCACTTGGGAGGCAGAG
Organism: Cricetulus griseus; assembly: GCF_003668045.3. Taxonomy (NCBI): domain Eukaryota; kingdom Metazoa; phylum Chordata; class Mammalia; order Rodentia; family Cricetidae; genus Cricetulus; species Cricetulus griseus. The sequence goes on from NC_048597.1 coordinate 82,625,038, forward strand.
GCAAGGGACTCTCTGTGAGTTCAAGTCCAGCCTGGTCTACAGAGCAAGTTCCAGAATAGCCAGGGCTGTTACACAGAGAAACTCTGCTTCGAAAAACAAACAAAACAGTTACTAGTATAGGGAATTTGCTGACATCACACATTAACTGTTCCTGATCTGGAGATCTAGTTCAATTAGTAAAATGCTTGCCTCACACAGACCAAGTCCTAGGTTCGATTCCCAGTGTACCACCGAAACCCAGCAGGGTATCCTAGCCTGTAGTTCTAGCACTTAAGAGGTAGACACAAGAGGATCAGTAGTAGAGGATCAGTAGAAAGTCTCCAGCAAAATGGCTCAGTGAGTTAAGACACTTGCCACCAAGCCTGACAGCCTAACTTCAATCCCCAGAACCCAGGAAAACCAAATCTGAAAGGCTGTCCCCTGACCTCCACATGTGCAGTGTGACATGTGACTGTGTCTATGCACACAAATAAACTTTTTAATTTAAAAAAAAAAAGACAGAAAGCCAGACAGACAGAAAGAAAGGAAAAGAAAGAAAGAAAAACCGGGCAGTGGTAACAATGCCTTTAATCCCAGCACCCAGGAGGTAGAGGCAGGTGGATCTCTGTGAGTTTTAGGCCAGCCTGGTCTACAGGGTGAGTTCCAGACTGTAGACCAGAACTCCAAAGCAACAGAGAAACTCTTGTCTCAGGGGGGAAAAAAGGAAAAAAGAAGAAGTCCAAAGGTCATCCCAGCTACCTTACTAAATTCCAGATCAACCCAGGATACTCGAGAACCCACTTTAAAAATAAGAGGTCAACTGTTCTTCTGTATCAGCCAAAAACCCAAGCCACAGTACCATACTCTAAATTAAAAAAAGTGTTTAGCACCTCAGACAGCCAGTCTCACACTGCACCATCAGCAGTCTGGTTTTTTTCCCAAGATAGGGTCTCAATATGTGGCCCAAGTTGGCCTCTTGGAAAAGCTCAAGATCCTCCTGCTCAGTCTCAGGCCCCACATGCCACTTCATTCTTGACAGTCTTCTGTGGGAAGCAAAGACTTGATGATTTTCTTCCAAAGCAAATGCTTGACATCGCTCCTACCTCTTACACAAATCCTATGCACATCACACAATCAACTATGCTACTTCTCTGCATACTAAACAAAGTATTTCCCACAACACAAAAGAGGAGCCCATATTTACATCTAGCATTTAATTATGTTTCTTCCAGTACCTCGAGGTAACATAGAGGTATTTAAATAATCTTCAACCCAAGATCTATCTACAACAGGTGCAACACAAACCAGCAAACACAGCTCCAGGGAGGATAGGCAACCAGGCAGCTCAGTAGAAGACACAGCCTGAGTTTACGAACAGGAGAACATGCTGGAGGAGGTCCAAGGCTGACTGGTGATGACAAAGGTGGTGTTCAATAAAGTAAGGGCTGGCTGTTGCTGGGTGGCAGAGCATACACTCAGCATGAGCTTAGCATGTACAAAACACTGGGTTCAACCCTCACACAGTGAGAAGTAAATATCAGTCTGTCTTCTTGCAGTTGCTCCTAAGCTGTCTGAACCTCTAAAATGGGCTACAGTGCCACAGATCGGACAACCACTGCTGTTCCCAGATGAAAGAGTAGTTGCTATATACAATTCAAAACAGAAGATTATCAATTTCACTCAGCTTTAATATTATAATTTAATTTAAATATAAGCAAGTACTTCCTCAAAGGCCCCTGCTGCTAATAAACCAAGATTAATTCCGACTCTGGCGGGTGTTTGCTGGGCTATAAGGTTCACCAGGGCAATGGAAGGAAGCAGGAAAAGTATGAGCAGTGCGCCAGGTACCACAGCCCTCTGGAGTGTCACTCTGCCTTAGCCTGAGAAGCCATTGTCTAAAGACACCCTCACAGTTAGGAAATAAATGCTACCCTCAAATAAGGGAACCAGTTGGATGTGAAACCAGGTGTGGGTATGTACACCTGTGCACCTGTACTACCAGGTCTCAGGAGCTAGACACAGTGATCACCAGCTAGGAGCCACCCCAGGCTACATACCAAGAAAACTATCTCAAAGACCAAAAACAAAACAAACAAAAAAGCATCAAGGATGTAACCTGGTAGAGTACATGCCTACCACACACAAGGTCCCGTGTTCAAATAGGGGAACGGGGGTAGTAAACAGTTTTGTGGCTTCGTCTGTGGGTGACTGAAGTACTGCAACCACTAATCTACAGTGAAGACTTTGGAAGAAAGAAAAGATGTGTGTTTACTCTTGGCTGGGATTCTGCAGACATTCTGTAACACTAGCAGAAAGTAGGAAAATAAAGCATGATTATGAGCTCCCAAAGTGAGCATATCTCATCAATACTCACTTGTAATACTCAAGGGACCAAACCCCTCAACTTCAGATCTAAAAAGAACAATTCGACGCTTACCAAAAATTCTCTAATTGTTGGGCAGCAACGGCTGCCTGCTAGGCAAAGGTGCTTGTCACCTGGCCTGACAATCTAAGTTCAATCCTCAGAACCCACCTATGTATGAGGGAGAACCAACTCCACGACATTGTCCTCTGACCCCACATGCTCACCAGGGCACACATGCTAACACATTCCTCATGTACACAACACACACACATGGTATCTTTTTTTTTTTTTTTAATGAAAAGAAATGTCTGACTCAATCCTTACATCCATAGATGATCAAACAAAACAAAAAACACAACAAAACCAACTCGAAATTACAAGAAAACTTTCCCACACTCATCTAAATGTCAAAATCTGGGCTAGAATTTACCTTCTGGCTCAACAGGTCTCTCTCATTATAGCATGCTGCAGAATACATAATAAAACAGTCTATTAAGTTTCTGGAAGTGGCCTGGTGGTGGTGGTGGTGGTGCACAGCTTTTATTCCTGCAGTTGGGTGGAAAAGGCAGCCAGATCTCTGTGAGTCCAAAGCCAGCCTGGTCTACAGAGTGAGTTCCAGGACAGCCAGGCTACACAGAGAAACCCTGTCTCAAAAAACCTAAAAATAGTTTCTGAAGTGACTACTGAAAAAGAAACACACCACCACCACTACCACTACCCCCAAGTGTTTAAATCTGGAAAATCTCAAGGTTTCTGGAGTTACAGGATCTGCACAGGTAGTCTTTCCTGAGGTGGTGAGGTGCAGAAGAGGGAGAGTTAGTGAACATGACTTTGCAAGCAGGGAGAAAGGAATATGGTCAGGGATAAGGAGGCAGCCTCACCTGCAGTGGCTTGGTCAAAAGCCTAGAATTAAAATAAATAAATAAAACAGTAAAAGAGGTTGACACGTAGTGACTGAGTGGCAGAATCTAGGATCAGGATGGGGTGGTAATTATCCAACTCGGGATATCCCATAAAAGGTGAGCAAGAGGTGGGAGGAGACATCAGAAAGGCCACAGGGTGTGAGGCTGAGCCACCTTATTACCCACACTGCCCTGTTTCACTGCAGGTTCATCCTGGTACCTTTACTTATATATGTGTGCAAGATAAGCAAAGCCAGTATCTTACACTCAATTCCATGCCGAGTACTGTATCACTGTATCACTGTATCACTTTCTCTCTAATACAGCAGTTCTCAACCTGGGGGTCAAGACCATTGGAAGGGGGGATATCAGATATCATGTATATCAGATATTTACATCACGATTCATAACAGCAGCAACATTACAGTTAGGAAGTGGCAATGAAATTTTAAGGTTGGGGGTCACCACAACATGAGGAACTGCATTAAAAGATCACAGCATTACGAAGGTAGAGAACCACTGCTGTGATATAAACATAACCTGCTAGCTAACCTACTTATCTACCCCTATGGCCCAGTCAACCTTGCTGAATTATCTTAAAGTATTTAACTCTCCATGCTTATTGAACAAATTTTGGCCAAGGGTGGGACAAACTGAACTGCTACCTTCAGCCTGGCTTGGGGAGACTGAGTAGATAGTCCAGGGCAGATCCTTTACCTGGTCTCCATCCCACGGTCTCAAAACTGAATCTGGGACAGCTGTGACAAACTGGGCAAAAGTCAAGGCTTTATGAATGAACAATCACCCAAAATAAATTCCAAAATCAAACACCTACTTCATTAGAAAGCTCCAGACTGGGGGCTAGAGAGATGGTTCAGAGGTTAAAAGGATGGGCTGCTCTTCCAGAGGTCCTGAGTTCAATTCCCAGCAACCACATGGTGGCTCACAACCATCTGTAATGAGATCTGATTCCCTTCTCTGGTGTGCAAGGATATATGCAGGCAGAACACTATATACCTAATAAATAAATCTTAAAACAAAAGAAAGAAAGAAAGAAAGAAAGAAAGCAAGAAAGAAAGAAAGAAAGCAAGCAAGCTCCGGGCTAATGAAGACACACTGTTTAAAAAAAAAGATGTGCCACCCAAGTTCTATCCTCTGCTTCCACAGGCCAACACGAATGCATGTACACACCCCATTAAATGAATTTTGACCTGAGTTTAGGACAGAACATCTAAGAGTTTTTTAAATGGCCCTAAACATACTTCTGCCATTTCACACTACATGTATAAACACATAAGTGAACAGTTTTCACCATACTTATAAAGTCAAAATATTAATCCTGCCAACCTCAAGAAGGATCTAAAGCCAAGAATAGTGGTGCATTCCTATAATCTCAGCAATTGGGAGTAAGAATTAAAGAATTGAAAGCTACCCTCTGCTACATAGCAAACATGAGGCTAGTCTGAGTGGAATGAAAATCTGTCTCCAAACACAGAAGGGAGAGGAGGGAGGGAAGGAGAAAGGAAAAGCAGAGGATGGTAGGGGCAAAGCAATGGCCCTTCATCCCTCCACATTCCTTTAAATAAAGCACAAGCTTTGCGCTTTGTGTCTCTGCTCCTCCTTTTCTGGAATGATGGTAAGCTATACACACACTTACCTGGCAGTCAGAGGCAGAAAGAAAAGGCAAACCAGTCCACTTTACCAGAGATTGCTTCAATAAGTGGTTTAAAGTTTTCACATCAGAGTCAGTTCTAGGTACAGATGTAAGAACAACCTAGCAGACTGAACTGGCACCTACCTTGTGGCTTTGACTTCATTCACACCATGTTCTAATGGTTGCGTGCGCGCTCTCTCTCTCTCTCTCTCTCTCTCTCTCTCTCTCTCTCTCTCTCTCTCTCTCTCTCTCTTCTCTCTTCTCACACACACACACACACACACACACACACACACCCCTCCCTGCCTGGTGACTGGGCTAGGCTAGGCAAGCAGCAAAGCCAGTGCCAGCTCATGATGAGAAACCACTCACCTCCTTGTTTCTGCTATAACCAATCCCCCTCTCCAGGAAATCTTTCCCAGCTGGGACTCTCACCAGACAGCAACAGTGCTTTATTGATGAGCTTCCAGGACCAGCAGACATGCCTGAACACCTGGATTAGCCACAGGAGGCTGCTGACTTCTACCTAGAGCCCCTCTGCATATCCAGCCACTTTTCCTGATGTTTGACATTTAGTAAGCATAAAACTAAAGCCATTTCATGAGCTGCACCAGGCAGTGAAAACAGAAACTGCATTAAAGACCACCACATGAAGCTGAAGGTGTACTAACAGTAGACAGGTAAGCAGGCATTTCTAGAGGCATCTTCTAAGGACAGTCACTCTCTGAACCAGGCTACAACACCAAGGGAAACAGATCTCACCAATTTTCACATGAAGGCAGAAGTACAGTGATCTAAACTGTGGCATATCTGAAGAGACTTATTTTTAATTTATTTCACCCAATTAAGCTACTGCAGGTTTCTTCTGCACCTTGACAAGTGAATAAAATATGTAAACTTCCATATTTACAGAGTAAAATTTCAATTCATTCAAAGTGTCTAAACCTTTTCGCAGCTGCTGACTCTCCGAGGCATCCAGTTCTAAGTCCAGGCTTCCTTCTCTCCACTGTTCCACGCCCAGCCTTACCTCTACTCCAAACTCACCTCCTGTGAGTAAATGGAGGACTGTTTCCACTAGTAAATGTGTACAAATGGTTAAATGGCAGTTAAGTCTTTAACTTCAAAGCCCTCACAGTCTAAACCTGGTACGATGATGTACACCTGAAATCCCAAGAGGCTGGGAGGTGGAGGCAGGACAATCAGGCATTCAGGGCAAGCCACCACTACATACCAAATTCAAACTCTATGCGACCTACAGAAGACCCTGTTTCAAAACACCAGCAGAGAAAAAAAAAAAACCTCATAACCTAATAAAAATGGGGGAGACGACACATGACATACTGCACAGCACTTCTGAGATCACAAAAATGCTGTGCAATTGTATGAGGCAAGTGGGCAGAGTGGTGTTGTTCAGGTCAGATGACCTCCTTAAAAGACAGCTGCATAGTCCATGGATGATGGAACAGTTCACATTCCAAGCAAAACAGAACCTACAGGGCCTTTGTCATTCCTGATTTTCACTTTCATAATTCCCAGAAGATGGACAGCAGCCCTCCTTACACTCTGACCTGTTCAGTACCTACTCAGGGAGAGGAGTAGAATTTATTCAAGTATGAACAAGATGCACCTGATCTTAATAGCACCTTTGGAACAATTTCTTTGGCCAGGCATGGATGTCTATTTATTTGCCAAAACGCATACACATACCACATGTCTAACGAGGGTGAGTTTGGGACATCCTTGACAAGAAGCCTTATTTGCTACAGAATCCTGGCAGGTACACTGTATTACTATGTAAATGAGAATTGTCTTCCTCAAGTAGAAAGTAAACACCATGAAAGTAGGGGTTGCCTTTTGTTGTGGGCGTGTTTTTTCAAGACAAGGTCTCCCTATGTGTAACTCCATCTGCTTAGAGCTTGTGATCCTTCTGCATCCAGAGTCCTGGATGTAGAAGCATGGTCGAAAACGTCCTGCTAGAGACGGCCAGAATCATTTCTGTATTGCCAGTGCTAGTCAGCAGGTGCTAAATGTAAACTTGATGTAACTGAGTGAAGGAACAGTCAGTCCATGGGAATCACACCACTCCTGAAGCCCTAGACTTTGACAATGAACTATGACCCCAAAAGGTGTGGAGCTCAGCAATCTGGTAAAATTATCACTGTAAAAGATTCAATCCTATGTGGCAGGTCTAAAGTAATGAGTACAACCAACCCCAGAAACTGTTAATATAGCCCCTTTCTGAAGACCATGAAAGAACAATTATTCACGTGGGGAAATCGATTCTCCAGTGATTCCTTCTTGCTGTGACTTTTTTGATGCTGTGGACTGTAAACCCACGGATTCCACCCTTTTTTAAATACTGTTCCACAAAATGCAGTAGAAAATCCACTTTTCCTACCTGATTCTCCACTCCTTAAAGCAAAAGCACAGATCACTTTCAGGTGGAAAGTCTGGGGATCTCCTAGATGAAATCCAGGACATAAAAACGGAACAGGATGGTGCAAATCTTTGGTAATGTAACTCCAGACCCACACTGCAAATAATAACTTTTTCGGTGATTCATAAATCGCAACCTCTACGTACAAGTTCAGAAAGGAGCTAATGAATTTGTCACATCATGTGGGAAACTGTGGTGGTGCTTCTGGCAATGCACAAAAAAACACGTTTAGGAACCCACCCACGTTTCGCTCTATTCGGGGTCTGTGTACTTCAACCCCACACTGCGGCGTCTGCTCTATTAAAGTAAAACAAATGACAGGAAAGCTAGTGCAGCTTTTCAAGATTAACGCGGACTCTCAGCGACAAGGCTGCCATCTGGACGGACACAGGTTGGAAACCGCAAGAGTTCGTTTCTCCTCGGCGAGTAGAAAATAGAGAACATTTCAACAGCACTCTTAAAACTTTCCACCGTCACACGCCCCCTTCCCGAGCCCGGGCCCCGGGACTCCACCTAGCCCGAGGAGTAACTCTGCCAGGACTTCCGTCCTCCGGCAGGATCGAGACCCTTCCTTCCTGCCGCAGACCCCCGCCCTACCCCGCGCTCAGACCCACGGAAACGCAGCGGCCGCCGCGTCCCTTCCCCTGGCCCAGTCCCCTGGCTTCCCGGTACCAGTTCCCAGTACTCGGCCCCCAGCCCTACTCCCAGCCTGCAGCCCTTGGTCCTAGTCCCCAGTCCCCCGTTTAGAGTCTCCGGCTCCAGCCCCCAATCCCAGTCCCCACCCCTAGTCCCTAAGTCCCCAGACCCAGTACACAGCCCTTACCCCTACCCCCGCCCCTGAGTCCCCAGGCCCTAGCCCCCAGGCACAGTACCCGAACCCCCGGTCCCCAGACCCCGAGTTCCCGGTCCCCAGCTCCGGTCCGCAGCTCGGAGCCCCGGGGTCGGTCCCAGCCCCGCCTGCTGCGTCCAGCACGCCTTCCCCACGGCCACTCGGCCCCGCGCCCTGTCCGCTCGCTCTAGAGCAGGGCCGCGGGCGGCGCCTCGAAGGCGGGGACCCGCCGCCCGGGCCGCGCTGCCGCCGCACCTACCATGGTACAGATGGAGGCGAATTTGGAGACTGTCATTAGGATTTCCATCCGCCCGGCGCCATCTTCCAGACAGTCGCGGCGGGCGGGGGACGCGGGGAGCCGGGCCGCCCGCTCGCTCCGCAGCCCGCAGCCGCACCCGGAGCCGCCGTGGACCCACGCTTCTAGCCTGCTGGGCCGCCGCTGCCGTCGTCGCCGCGGGCACTCAGGCTTCCTCCGGCCCAGCCCCCGCCCGCCCGCCGGCCCGCCCGCCCCCGGCTCCGCCCCGGCGCACGGCGCAGCCGCCGCCTCGGGGCCCGCGCCTGCCCGGGAAGCCGCTCGCCGCACACCCCGCCCAGCGCGCTGGGGAGCGAGCTCCGCGCAAGGCCCTTCCGCCCGGCCGACCTGGCAGCGTCGTGCCGCCCCGCCCACTCTGCCGCCGTCACGCCCACCGCAGCTGTGCCACGCCCATGATGCCCCGCCCTCCCTCGAGGGAGCGCGCTTTGAGGGAGACGGCTCCACCCAGTGCGTGTCGGGGGCGGGGCGAGACGGGGGCCGCGTCCTACTTGCTTCTGGGTCCTAGCGCGGGCACGCAGTCGCCACCCTAACTACGAGAGCGTGTCTTGGGGAAAAGCGCGATGCTTTTTGCCCTGCGGCGTCAGTGACCGTAAGCAGCCTTCGGAGCGACTGACCCACAGCTCTAAAGGACAGCTAGCGCCACTGTTGAGACAGAAAACTGAGGCTATGCCTGGGAAACTGTGGATGAGTTGGAGAGCAACCCCTCCAAAGCGTCCCAAGCACTTGGTGTTTTTCTGAGCCAAACTCCCTTCTTAGAGACTAATTAGGTAAAAAGACAAACAAGTATGCCTATTAGCTCTTTGAATTAACAGTAGTGGGGGAGGAGAGGAAGGGGAGCCAATCCTGCTTGACAGTGGGATATCAACTCGGAATTTTTGAAGGAGGGGTGTTGATGTCCGAAGAAGGAAGCTGCAGCCAGAGTGTGAGGAGCACATGCGCAGTGTTAGCTAGTGGACGGACCCCGCAGAAAATTCATAAGATCAATCGCTACATTAGAAAGCCTGTGGTTTGTTTTGATTGGCGATCTGAGGGTAGGAACCTTTTCTTCCTCCCACAGCACCCCCACTTGTCTGTGGAACTTAGGGCCTGAATTCAGACAAAGCTCTAAAACCTGGTAAGCCTCACTTTATACAAAGCATTAAAGAAACAAAGAATTCGAACAAAATTTAGTCGAGAAATGGATTTCTGGTACATGAATGCTGTTTCCATAGCAATTCCATTGTAAGCGTCGGGGGGGAGGGGACACCACCGAGTACTGCTAAGCTCCCCTGGCAGCTGCCTCTCTCCAGGTGCCTACCTGCATACAGGAGGAGTCTCCCTCTTTAATATAGATACCATACCATGCCAGGGGCTTGGACTCTGGTTGACACCAGTCAAGTCTATGCAGTGTCTGCTTGCTTGGCTTTCGAGCATGGGCCTACAACATCTATGTTTTAAAGGTCAGGGTGGAGGCTGAACATATGGCTTAATTGGTAACGTGCTGTGTGGGGTGTAGGCGTTCCTGGGTTTCATCTCAGCACTTCATAAACCCTGGTATGGTAAGGTCATCCTCAGCTATGTAGCGAATTCAAGGCCAGCCTGAACCACTTGAGTCCTTTTCTCAGAACATAAATGATCATGACATACACCTGTAACCCCAACACAAGAGACAGAGAAAAATGGGTCTCTGTGAGTTCAAGACCTACCTGGTCTACATAGCGAGTCTACAGGCCAGCCAGAACTACATAGGGAGACCCTGCCTCAAAAATAAATAAAAAAGAATAAGTAATACATGTATGAAACTGTCAAAAATAAATTAGTAAAAATCAACAATTAATTAAATGGTGAGCAAATAAAATCCTCAAGTTCAGTTTGCTGCTTCAGATTTCCTATCATACACCATGTAGTCTGTTGGATGCATTGTCTTTTAAAGATTTATTTTTATTTGATGTGTATGAGCATGGTTTTGTTTTTGGTGCTCACGTGCATGCAGTACCCATGAAGGCCAAAAGAGGGCTTCAGATCCCCTGAAACTGGAGTTATAGGTGGTTGTGAGTGACCACGTGGTGCTGGGAACCATACCCAGGTCCTCTGCAAGAGCAGAAATTGCTCTTTACACAACCTCTGTCTCTGGGATCTGTGGTCCTCTCTATCTCTCCCTCTTGACAGTTGAATGAATCAACCTCCTTGGTTGCATTTATTAATATGGTCTAGCTGTACAACTAGTAGGTGTCAATCAAAATAGTGATAGTCTTAAATAGAATCAGTGTTAGGAAAGGAACCCAGGATCATATTAAGGCTAGGTAAGTGCTGTACCACTGAGTTAACACCCCAGTGCAATGATTCAAGACTCACTTCTAATCCGGCAAATAAAGTTGAGCTAACCATACAATGGATATAGGTCTTATGGAGGCTGGCTCAAGATGACATATAAACCATAGCTATGAAACATATATATATATGTTTCTGTCACAGACACTAGGGAAAGGCTCTTCAGCTGAGCCCTGGTGCTTGGCAGGCATTACCTCCTTATCCCTGCAGGTACTTCCCTAAGCTCAGAAACACTCCATATCCACTATCCTCACCCCACACCCCAACACCCTCACCACACACACACACACACACACACACACACACACACACACACACACCTCACCCCACACCCCACCCCATCCCTGACATCCACTCCAGTCATGCTGAGCAGAATACAGAAGCAACTGCCTGCAAAATACTATCCGTGTGAAAGCAGCTATTTGGCAACCTGGTCCAGGGTGCATCGTCTAGAAACTTCTGTTTGTGACACCACATCTTCTGCCCAGATGTTCCTGATGGTCGAGTTCACCACCACAGTGAGTGGTGAAGACATCCCAGTCAACAGATGGTGCTGTGTGCCCGTGTCCTAGTGGTCACCCTGAGAGATCTCCTGCTTCTGCCCTTCCCCCTTCTCCATCCACACCAGTGTGCTGTTGCCACCCTGCTGCAGAGCATATTGTCACATCCAGCAGCTGCCTTAACCTGTGACCTCTGGAACCTTGTTTCCCTCTTCCCCAACCTGTCCCTCATCTTCCCCGTGCCCTTTTGATGTTTCTCCATGGAGTCTGAGGGCTTTACTGGATCCAGAAAGGATGTCCTGTGCCAAGTCTGTTGATGGTGATGTTGGTACTCCTCATTGCTCTTCATCAGCCACAGTGGACAGCAACAAGGCCAGCAGCGACTCTCCCTGTGACTGCTGGGGGACATTCCTCCTCTGCCTCTGTTCCTGCATTTCCTTCCTTGAGGTCCTGTGGCTCCTGGTGTATACCCCACTAGGTCTCACCTCCATGCTCCTGAGCACTGAGAAACTGCTGGTCAAGGCTATTAGAAGAGCTGAACTGCTCCACCTCTGAAAGGGCAGTTCTGACCCTGGATATCTACAATCCCTCCTGCTGCCAGCTACCTTCCACACAGGGCTGCTGCTTCACAGATAGACCCTGGTTCTGCAGACCTGGAGGGTCCTGCTGGAGACCCAGAAGAAGGCCCAGCCACAGGACATGAGCAGCCCTCCAGCCCTGCTGTGTTTGCTGGCACTTTCTTGTGACCATCCATGCCAGGAGCTGCTCATCAGTTTGTGCGTGTGGGTGTCTCCTTGGACACTGACCCTGCCAAGTGGTTTGCAATGTTTCAATTAGCTAGGCAAAATTTCTACCCCAGGTTTCTCTACAAGGCAGCCTTCCATGACCTCACCACACAGTCTGGTAAAGACCTTCACCATAGTCCTGAAGACAAAGCTAGCCCAAGCTAGTGCGCACACACACACACGCACGCACACGCACACGCACACGCACACGCACACGCACACGCACACGCACACACACACACAAACCTCCATTCACCCCCCACCTCCAGCATCTAGGAAGAATTAGCAACAGTGACCTCCATCAGAAAGTCTGGAAAGAGAACACTGCCACCAGCCACCTAGGCCTAGGTATGAGCCCAAGGGTGGCTGGAACCCAGGGTCTGGAATTTTTGAAAATGTGTGGTAAAAGTCAGCCCATTTTGCTTATCAGATTTATCTGTGGCCTAAGCTTGGAAGGAAGCTAGTTGATTGGATCTGGCTCCTAGTTTACAAATCAGTCACTGCTGTTCTGGGCCTGCCTGAAGCCATGTTTACTGATTTGGTGTGCAATAGGGTAGAGTATGGATGGAAGAGATTGGCCAGCAGCAAACTCAAGTCAGGTTGTGTCCCTTGCCTCTGGACCAGCAGGGCCTCAGCACTGTAGGGGCTTTGGACCACTGGAGACATCTGCTGCAAGGAGAAAGAGACAGTAAAGTGGAGGAAGAGGTCGTACCTATTAGCAATAAAGTGGAACCCAAGTTATGCTTTAGGAGATAGATAGATAGATAGATAGATAGATAGATATAACATCTGTATGATTATGTATAATTAATATACGTATATATGTATATCAATGATGAATAAGAAAAATCTTCATCCCTCAGGAAGCTCAGACTCCATTGCAGGAGACATTGAACTAGGGAAACAAAGAACAGTACTGTCGGCTCCACGCTGTATGTCTATCTCTTCTGCAGGAGGCACGAGCTGAGGCAGCTTCTCCATCTGGAGCATGAGATGGTGAGGGGAAGCTCCAGGTCTCCCAGCAGAGGGAAAATTGCCTGCTGGAACGCTGTTGAGAAGAAATGTGGACTGTCTCCAGGTGTCACACAGGGTATGTTGCAAAGTGACTTGTGGACAATACAAATATCATAGGGACAATCTGGCCCTCAGTGATGCCAACTTAGACAAGAGTCTCTGGGACTGCCACTGTCATTATCCACCAGTGGGAAGTGGAGGCAGTTGCCTACCCGAAAACCTGCAGTGAGATCCAGGACAACCATGCTACCAAGTGAGGTGATGTCTCAAAAAAAACTAAAAAACAAATTGGTCTTTGTTTTTCATGATATCATTGGAATCTTAGTATTGCAGTTCATCAAAATTAAAGATGGCACAGAATTCAAAGAAGAAATCAAAATAACAGACCTGTCACGGCACAGAAAATGGTGTTAAACGCCAACCAGACAACTAGACCTAGTGAGGGTCATGCAGCCATGTGGGTGGTCTGGAGGGGCAGGGCTGCTTGGATATTTTCCTTCACAGTGGCTCCCACCTACCCTGAGAAATATCTGTGTGGCCTGGGGAATATCAGTATGTAAAATAGCCTCCACAAGTTAACTAGAGTGGCTGAGGTTAAAAAACTTCACAGCTGTCCAAGCACTTGGGAGGCAGAGGCAGAAGGGTCTCTGTGAGTTCGAGGCCAGCATGGTCTACAGTCAAAACTACATAGTGAGGACCTATCTCAAAAATCAATCAATAAATAAAAATCACTTACTGATAATCCTAAAGAAATTTAAAATATTTTGTACACATATAATTTTATCATTAAAGAGGAAAAGTAAATTTGCATGCTAATGAGATTATTTACCTGTTCATTTTTTTCATAGAGATTTAAACCCTGGGCCAGAGAGATGTTCAGTGAGAAAAGTGCTTACTACCAAGCCTGATGGCTGAATTTGATCCCAGAAGCCAAATGGTGGAAAGAGAGAACTGACTCCCACAAATTGTCTTATAACCTTCATATACGTGTGTTTGTGCATGCAACATACAAAATAAATAAATGTTTAAAATTAAAGAATTAAATATTGGCTAAAGAATTAAATATTGGTTTGACCTGGTAGAATACAGAAAATTCCCAACATTGTCCATAGCTGAATGACATTTTGATTTTATAATTGTCAATGATGAGAATGAAGCTTCCCCTAAATATATAGTACAAAATGGCAGAAATATGTTGGCACCATCTCAAAAACTGGAAACTTTTCTTTCTAACTTTTCTTTCTAGACACAAATCAGATATCACTAAACATTTTTTTTGTGGTTTTCAAGACAGGGTTTCTTTGTATAGCTCTGGCTATCCTGGCACTCACTCTGTAGACTAGACTGTCCTCAAACTCACAGAGATACACCTGCCTCTGCCTCCCAAGTGCTGGGATTAAAGGCATGTGCCACCACTGCCCGGCCTTGAACAGCAATTTTAAAAACCAGTCTAACAATACAATCCAGAGCTACACTATTTTGATACTTAGAAACCAAGGAATGATAGCAGGAAAACATTCAAAAGCCTTTGGTTTCTAATTAAACCATGTTTCTGCAAGAACAGAAAACTTCCTACCTACAGTAGGAACACTGTAATTCAAGATGCAGAATAGCCCAGAGCCAGAATTGAGGCACTGGAGACAGCACTCATTGTTTTTTTTTAATATATTTTTATTAATTTATTTTTACGTTCCAATCCCAGTTCCCCCTCCCTCCTCTCTTCCCGCTCCCCCTCCCATCTGCTCCTTGGAGAGGGTAAGGCCTCCCCTAGGAAGTCTACTAAGTCTGTCCCATCATCTCCTTGAGGAAGGACCAAGGCACCTCTCCATCCCCAAACTCTGTGTCTAGGCTCAGCAAGGTATCTCTCCATATAGAATGGGCTCCACCAAGTCAATTTGTGCATTAGAGTTAGGTCCTGGACCCACTGCCAGTGGCCTCATATATTGTCCCAGTCACACCATTGTCACCTATATTAAGGGAGTCTAGTTTGGTCTAATGCAGGTTCCCCATTTGTCAGACCTGAGTCTGATCTCTCACTATCTCGGGTCAGCTGATTCTGTGCGTTTCCCCATCATGATCTTGACTCTTTGTTCATACTATCACTCCTCCCTTACTTCAGTTGTACTCCAGGAGCTTTGTCCCATGGTTAGTTGTGGATCTCTGCATCTGCTTCCATCTGTTTTTGGAAGAGGGTTCTAGCTTCTCTGGGGTTGTGAATTGTAGGCTGGGGACACCACTCATTGTTGAGTATCATGATGGCATTCTCAGCCCAAAGTTTGGATTTTGTAGGTTCAGAGCCAAGGCTGCAATGACCCATACAGTGCAGCCATGCTGCCTGTTGTCAAGAGCACCTCACACACAGCATGCACTAGATTTTCAATTAATTTCTTGTTTTTGTACATACAGAAACCTCTTCTTGTCAAAATGTTCATAATTCCCACATTCCAAGATACAACTCTGTGCAAGGTCCCCAAACCCACAGTTTAAAGAGGGGGTTAGAACACATTCAAAACTAGCGGAGCCTCAGTTGACAAGTCTCATGAGCTACTTTTCTTCTTCCTTCTGTCACCAATCATGTGGTTGGACCTCAGCTGCTGGCCCTCTGGCTGCTCCGTGACAGAGCAGGGTGTACCTGAACCCTAATTCCATTTCTTTCCCTCACTATCTGCTGAGTAGCTGTTTATTGTCTCATCCCTATGAGAAGAAAACAAACAAAAACTTGGCAAAAGTGATTTCAGGAAGGCAGAGTTTAGTTGACTCACATTTCAAGGATACAGTCCATCACAGCATCGGAGTCAAGACAGGAAGAAGACAGCAAGGAACGCTCCCTTGTGCCCTGATAGCTTTCTTCTGCTGCAGTCCAGGACCTTGGACCCAGGGAATGGTGCCTTTCACTTTCAGGCTGGATCTTCCCATCTCAACCCAACCATTGTAATCCCCAACTCCCACATAAGTGTGCTCGGAAGCTTGTCTCCCAAGTGATTCTAGAGTCAGCCAAATTAACAGACAACACTAACCACCATGGTAGCACCCATGTGACATTTAAGAAACTAGAGTCATCAGGTTGGAGAGGTGGCTCAGAGGTTGAAACACTAACTGCTCTTCCAGAGGTCCTGAGTTCAATTCCCAGCAACCACATGATGGCTCACAACCATGTGTAATGAGATCTGGTGCCCTCTTCTGGCCTGCAGGAATACATGCAGACAGAACACTACACATAATAAATAAATCTTAAAAAAAAAAAAAATCAGAGTTGGGCTGGAGAGATGGCTCAGCAGTTAAGATCATTGGCTGTTCTTCCAGAGGACCCAGGTTCAATTCCCAGCACGCACATGGTAGCTCACAACTGTCTATAACTCCAGATATGGAACCCTCATACAGACATACATACAAGCAAAATACCAATGCACATAAATTTTTTTTAATTATTTAAAAAAAGAAACCAGAGCCAGGCAGTGGTGGAGCACGCCTTTAGTCCCAGCACTCAGGAGGCAGAGACAGGTGGATCTCTGTGAGTTCGAGACCAGCCTGGTCTACAAGAGCTAGTGCCAGGATAGCCTCCAAAGCCACAGGGAAACCCTGTCT
>NC_048597.1:82641725-82672072 GCF_003668045.3 Cricetulus griseus
ACAAAAAAAAAAAAAAAAAAAAAAAAAAGAAAGAAAGAAAGAAAAAGAAAAGAAACCAGAGTCAGTCAGGTATTGTGGCTTATGATTTTAATCCCAGCAGTCAGTGGTCAGAGGCAGGTGGATCTCTGTGAGTTCAAGGTAAGCCTGATCTAGAGAGAAAGAGAGAGAGAGAGAGAGAGAGAGAGAGAGATGACTTCTTCGAAACTGTACCATCCAGTTGAAGTGACAAGTTTTAGGGGCAGTACACCACCACCACACTGGGAGTTTTCTGAAAAATTCAGGCAAAATCCTCATTTGAGATAAATTGGACAAGTGCCAACCATGTGGTTTCTAGCATGACAGGGTTCACTGAAAACATAACTGTCTCCTTTGTAAGTCATCCAGTGAGCACACATAGCCAACATCCCCTTCCTCCTTTCTTTCCCCCTTCTCTTTCTCATTCCTCCTCTCCCCCCACTTCTGATCCTTCCCTGTCTGTCTTCTCATCCTCCCCTCAAAGCCCCCACTCACCCACTGGTCCCTCCATTTTTTCCCTCAGACAAAAGTTTCAGAGCACCCTTGAGTGTCCACACACACTGTTGCTCCTCTCTAGAACTGTCCCCTCCTTTAGTTTGCACATCAGATCTCAACCTGGAGGAGGCCTGAGCCCAGCCTCACACCCTTAACAACTTGGAAATGGTCAGTAGGCATTTTTGTTCACAGAAACTGAGAGAGAATATCACATGTTCAGTAAATAGCTGTTACCAAAGGAGCTAAAACTGATCGAAATGTATGTCCAACTCCAGAACAGATAAAAATAAAATTCTGGACTTAAGATGTTGCCCAGTGTATCCCATGTGCCTAGCGTGAAGTTCCCTAGGTTCCATCCCCACTAGTGAAGGGGGAATAAGATAATTCTGATACATAAAGGCGGTTTGCTTTCTCCAGCCAGCTTAATAAATGTGAAGCTGCCTCCAGCCCTGGTGGTATCCCGCTGACCTTTCTGACTGTGTTCTTCAAGCTTTTGTTCCCTCATTTGCTCCTAACTTTGCTCAACTCTAGGAAATGAAAACTCCCAAGATGTGAGGAAGCCTCAAGCACTGGTGTTTAACTACTCCAACCCAAACTCTCCCATTTGCTCTGGGCAGCTCACTTCTCCCTCGCAGGGTGATTTTTTTTCCCTGTCTGCTGAGGCACAATAGAACTGCATCTTACCAGCCTGCACTGCAAATTTCGGGTTTGGGCTCTGACTTGTGACTTTGCTGTCCTGTCCACATTCAGATTTGTATGTCAGCATCCACCAGACCTCCTGCCCCAGACCTTCCGCCCACAGAAGATGTCTTCTGAGTGGCAATGCTCCCCTGGGAGAATTCCAAAAATGTTCACACAGGGTCTACAGGAGTAAGAGACCAGTGTCACTTCCACTTTTTCTATGGGGGTGGAGGAGTCCACAATTATAATAGCAAGATACGGCAATGTCAAAAACCATCCAGAAATATTTTTAGAATAAAGAAACTTTTAGAGCTCCAAAGATGACCACATCGATAAAAGTGCTTGCTATGTGCAAGCATGAAGACCCAACTTCAAGCCTTTTGAAAGCACTGAAACAGGACACAGACCATGTATAGCTGTAACCCCAGAAGTGAAAAGGTAGGAACAGGAAGGTCTCTGGGGCTTGCTAGTCATCCAAATCAGTGAGCTCCACTGATAAGGAACACAGCTGTACACAAGATATGGTTATTGGTGGTATATTATAAATTACAACGATGAAAACAACTCACACGTGTAGCTAATAACCAGATTAGCATTCCGAGCAGCCCAGACTCAGATGCACTCTGAGACCTGGCTTGAACCCCGAAAGAGAAAAAGTGCCTCTCCTCCTTACTCTTTATCCTACCCCTCTGCGTACCTCTTTGGGCCTTTGGGCGTGGTCAGTGGTACAGGTATCCAGGGTCTCTCCCTACACTCCAGATTCAGAGAGAAACCCTGCCTCAAAAACTAAGGTGTAGGGCTGTATCCAGCACAGCTCCAGGGATGGACCTAACTGCAGCTATGAGGGAATGAAGAAAAGACAGACAGACAGACACACAAACAGAAAAAACGGGATTGGGAGGCCCAGACTCTTGGACAGAGAAGCCTTTGTCTCCAGGAAGTTCAGTGTGTTTGTTATATAGAGTTGAACACAGAGGTGGGGTTATTGGGTACGGTTGAACAAGGCGAAGGCTTTTTACATACAGATAACAAGGGGCAGGTTTGGGGTTTACAGATGGGTAAAGGGGACGGGTTTAGCTAATCTAGGTGGGAGCAGTCTCTATAGGGTGGCAGTCTTCAAAGTCATGAGCTTCTGTGAAGTAGAAAGCTACTGTGAACTTTTTTTCCTTTTATTTTTTTTTTCACACACTTTCAACATCCCATGGACCAGAAGGGAAGACTCTGCCAATGTCTCTCTAGGTGTCTCCTTGATTCTGCTGTGCCCATCTCAACAATACACATTTACTAAGGACCTCAGACAC
The DNA here is from genome assembly GCF_003668045.3 of Cricetulus griseus. Taxonomy (NCBI): domain Eukaryota; kingdom Metazoa; phylum Chordata; class Mammalia; order Rodentia; family Cricetidae; genus Cricetulus; species Cricetulus griseus. The sequence continues at coordinate 82,644,218 of NC_048597.1, forward strand.
TCAGGGCTTCCCCGGCTCCCCATAGTGTACTCTGATAGAGGAAGACACCAGACATCAACCTCTGGCCTCCACATGCACCTGAACACACTTTGTACATTCACACAAACATGTTTGTGTGTGTGTGTGTGTGTGTGTGTGTGTGTGTGTGTGTGTGTGAGAGAGAGAGAGAGAGAGAGAGAGAGAGAGAGAGAGAGAGAGAAGAGAGAGAGAGCTGTTAGACATACAACTGAACAGTGATTTCTGAAATGGAGGCATTGGAAGTGAGTGAACTGAAAGATGATGTGGAAAAGATCATTTTTACCACATACATTTTTTTTTGAGACAGGGTTTCTCTGTGTAACAGTCCTGGCTGTCCTAGAACTCACTTTGCAAACCAGGCTGGCCTCAAACTCACTGAGATCTGCCCGCCTCTGCCTCACAAGGACTAGGATTAAAGGTGCAAGCCACCACCACCACCCAGCATTAACACATACTTTTAAAACTTTTTTTAAAAAGTGTGCACTACTGTTTTTCCATGGGTTTCGGGTCCCCTGGAACTGGAGTTACAAACAGGTGTGAGCTGCCATGTGGATGCTGGGAGTTGAAAAGAGCAGTCAGTGTTTTTAACTGTTGAGCCATCCCTCCAGTCCCACTTTTTAAAACTTTTAAAGTTTTGAACCATGCAAATGTATACTTCAAAAACTTACAATGTACATTTATATCACAGTATTTTTAAATTACTAGAGCACAAAGTATTATCTTTTTCTTTTTTGTTTTGAGAAAGATCTCAAATTCACAAGCGTCCTCTTGAGTGCTGGGATTACAGATGTTGTACACAACCACACCTGTCTCATAGCTAACCCTCTTCAGAGAGGAAAATGAATGCTTGCTCTTTAACTCATATGTAGACAGTGTGGTCTTTCTATTATAGAACAGTCAGAGTCCATGAAAACAAAGGTAGAGCAGTGTCAGAGTTCAAGTGTGTGCACAACCAGGTAGAGGCAACAGGCTCTCACTGCCTGCCTTTTGAGAACATTGTGGTGGAAGTAAGAGATGGGAAAAAGGAAAATGAATCCAGAAATTTCTCTCTGTGGTTATGTTTTTTTGTTTGTTTGTTTGTTTGGTTGGTTTTTTTGGGGGGGTTGTTTGTTTGGTTAGTTGGTTGGTTGGTTGGTTTGATTTGGTTTTCTGAAACAGGGTTTCCCTGTGTAGCCCTGGCTGTCAGGAACTCTCTCTGTAGGCCAGGCTAGTCTTGAAATCACAAAGATCCATCTGCCTCTGCCTCCCAAGTGCTGGGATTAAAGCCACCATGCCTAGCTGTAGTTACGTTTTTAGTGCCCTAGCTTCAAGACAAAGACAGAAAAGAGACTTGATGGATCAGTCCACCATATGATCACAATCACTGAACACAGGACAGCACACCCCACCCCACATCCCAGAGAAAGAGCAGGTGTCCTCCAAAGCACTTAGACTTTTCCAGATTTTGTTTTGTATTTTTCAAGGAATTGACTTTAGTCATCCCCAATTCCTTGGAAATCTCTGTTCAATTCTGCTCTGCACACCAACATTTCCTTTTTCTTAACTGGAATTACACGCAGGAGCAACTGTATCTGCTTTATGGTACAAGCCTGAGTACTACAAGTGGTATATTATGCTGTATTGGTTTTTAAAGGATTTTTTTTATGTGTGTGTGTTTATGTGCTCCATGTACATGCAGTTCTGGAAGAAGCCAGAAGATGGCATCATATGCCCCTAGTATGGGAGTTACTGACTAGTTGTGAGGTGCCTGATGAAGGTGGGTGCTGGGAACTAAACCCTGGTCCTCTGCAAGAACATCAAATGTGGGGCTGGAGAGATAACTCAGTGGTTAAGAGCATTGCCTGCTCTTCCAGGGAATCGGGTTCAGTTCCCAGCACCCACATGGCAGCTCACAGCTGACCATAACTCCAGTTCCAGAGGATCTGACACCTTCACACCAATGCACATGAATGAAATTAAATAAATTTTATATCTTAAAAAGAACATCAAGGGCTCAGAGGTTAAGAGCCCTGACTGCTCTTCCAGAGATCCTGAGTTCAATTCCCAGCAACCACATGGTGGCTCACAACCATCTATAACGAGATCTAGTGCCCTTTTCTGGCCTGCAGGCATACATGCAGGCAGAATGTTGTATACATAATAAAATCTTAAAAAAGAAGAAGGAGGAGGAGGAGGAGGAGAAGGAGGAGGAGGAGGAGGAGGAGGAGGAGGAGGAGATTAAGTGTTCAAACTGCTGGGCTATCTCTTTGGTCTCTATACCAGACATTTTTAAATTGACCTTTCAGGTCAAACCTCCAAAGCTCAAGACCAATGCTGTGTCTCCAGCCTGCACATTACATGGCACAAACTGTCCCTACTACCACTTCTTGCTTCTACAACATCCAAGATAGCATTGATGGTAATAGAGGCAAATTTGGATCTAGAATGTGGAATGGTAGAGATTCAATGGTGAACAATGACTATCTCTGGGGAGTAGAGTAACAAAGGCTTTCCTAACATTTCATATTGAAAATGTATTCCTTTATTTAATGAGTAGTAGTGTTTAAAGGTTCCAACCTGCGCTAGTGTCCCATCACTGTGACAAAAATACATCAAATACATGAGCTAGCTCACTTATAAAGAAGAAAGGTTTCTTTCCTTTCTTTCTTTTTTCTTTTTTTTTTTTTTTTCTGAGACAGGGTTTCTCTGTGGCTTTGGAGGCTGTCCTGGAACTAGCTCTTGTAGACCAGGCTGGTCTCAAACTCACAGAGATCCGCCTGCCTCTGCCTTCTGGGTACTGGGATTAAAGGCACTGGGCAGAAGAAAGGTTTCTTTTGCCTCAGAGTTTCAGAGATTTCAACAGGTGATCCCTTTTGCTTTTACAACACCATGGCAGCATGTGACAGAGATCAAGTCACTTCACTGCAGCTGAGAAGCAAAGAGAAGCACCCAATACTCCCTTGAAGGACACACACACACCCTAAAACCTAACTCTTTTCCACTGTCATTTCTTTACATTTCCACCACCTCCCAAGAGCACCAATGGGTGGGGACCCAGCCTTCAAGCTCTGGCCTGTGGAAGGCCTTCTAGATGAAAACATTGTAAGTGACTACGGAGGGGATGCTTACACAGCACAGTGGATACATTTAAAACCACTGAATCAGATTTTTTCTTTTTGTTTGTTGTTGTTTCGAGACAGGCTTAGTCTGTGTAGCTCTGGCTGTCCTGGAACTCCCTCTAAAGATCAGTCTGGTCTCCAACACACAGAGATTCCCCTGCCTCTGCCTTCCAAGAGCTGGAATGAAAGGCTCACACCACCACACCCAGCTAAAACCAGGGAATCACACATCTGCAAATAGCCAAAATGGTAACTATTACTTTATGTATGTGCTACCCAGAACAAAAAGTAACGATCAGAAAACACCAGAGAAGCCCTCACCCCCTCATATGCATAAAAACGGAAGGCCAATTAGTGGATTCCGGTTTGTTCATCCTCTGCTCACCCAAAGAACCCATCACTTTCACTGCCTTGGCTTTCTTACAGATCCTCCTCATCTGCCCTCACCTTCCATGTCCTGGTTTTCTCCTGAGATCACCCATTGCCTTCATGGTCATGCATGACTCAAAGGTACAGAAGAGGCAAGTGAGGTATGCCTGTTCTTAGCATAAACGCAGGCTCCAGGATCCTGGTGCCCGGCCCATCTGCCGCCGAGCTTCATGATACTGGACCTTCTGGCTCCCTGAGGGGTACCTTCACCCCTTCTTCACCACCACTGCTCATAGGATCTAAAAAGAAACCTGGCCATTCTCTTACAATCAGGAGGGGAGGGCCTCCTCTCATATCACTTCTCTTTAGCAAAGTATTATTTTCAAGTAATTGTTAGCAAGAGGCTTTTAAAACCATCTCACATCTCACCTTGCTTTTCTTTGCTTGCTCATGACAGCAACTTTTCATATTCATTAACACTGTGCACTTCCTGGTTTTGTAATTTTGTTGGCGCTTCTATGCTTCTATTGTCCTTGGGCTTCCTAGTGTTCTTTTTTGGGAGTTTTCTATTTTTTTCTTTTTTTCTTTTTCCAAGGCAGGGTTTCCCTGTAGCTTTGGAGCCTGTTCTGGAACTCATTCTGCAGACCAGGCTGGGCTCTAACAGAGATCCGCCTGCCTCTGCCTCCAGAGTGCTGGGATTAAAGGTTACACCACCACCACCTGCCTCAAAACTAAATAGTGAAAAGTTTTCTACACCTCAATAAGCCTCTCCGCCAATGCAGCAATCCAAATCAGACCAAATCAAACTGAATTAGAAAAAGCCCACATTTGATGGATACAGCACTCCCAGATGGCCTTCCAGCACCCCAGAGAGGAGACGGGAAAGAGAGACAAAAAAAAAAAAAGTCTGTTTTCTGGGGGGGGGGCAGTTTAAATAACCTGTGGGAGTGGTCTTGAGGTTCTCTGGGGGAAGGAGTCATCATTTGGCAGGCTTTCTGAGATGCAGCGGGGTTTGGAGAGAGATGGGGGAGGGGTCTTGGATGGAATTTCCATCATAACATTCCAGACTCTTTGGGCATATAGATGCAAGGGCTGGGGTGGAGATTCAACCGTAACAAATAGTTATATGTTGCAACTGGTGTTATGGTCATAATGCGTCAAGAAAAGATGACTCAGAGAATTTGCAAAAGTGACTGGAAGTCATTATATGCAGGATTTTCACTGGACTCTAAGCGATAGTGCCCTCTGTGACATTCAGTTAAAAGGAAGACAGGGCTCATCTCCGAATATCTTACAGAGCCATGAGGCTTTACTGTAGAATTTCACAGCAAAGCCTAGTCTGATTTGGGCCGATTGCCACCATACCAGCTGCTTGAACTGAGGGTGGAAGCTGTTGTCTCCTGTTTAAAAATAAGAGAATGACAAAGAGCTGCTTGTGCTAGACGTGATAGTACACACCTGGAATCCTAGGACTCAGGGGCTGAGATAGCAGAATCGTAAGTCAAGGCCAGTGTAGGCTACATCGCCAGACCTGAGGTAAGAGAGGGAGGTTTCATATCAATGTGTTCCATTTTTGGTCAGGCGGTGGTAGCACATGCCTTTAGACTCAGCACTTGGGAGACAGAGGCAGGTGGATCTTCAGGTTTGAGGCCTACAAATCTACAAATCCAGTTCCAGGACAGCCAGGGCTACACAGAGAAACACTCTCTTGAAAAAAACCAACCAGCCTGGCAGTGGTGGCACACGCCTTTAATCCCAGCACTCCGGAGGCAGAGGCAGGCAGATCTCTGTGAGTTCGAGACCAGCCTGGTCTACAAGAGCTAGTTCCAGGACAGCCTCCAAAGCCACAGAGAAACCCTGTCTCAAAAAAACCAAAAAAAAAAAAAAAAAAAAAAAAAAGAAAGAAAGAAAGAAACAAACAAACAACAACAACAGAAACACGTTCAATTTTCTAAGAATGAGATTTTATTTATTATTAGGGTTTTTAACCTGGGGGTTCTCAAATAATGAAGACTGGGTTTGAACTTCTGTTTCTCTTCCTCCCAAGTACTGTTGAAGGGACCAGCTCCCCATTTCGGCAGCCATGACAGTAGCACGTGCTCACTATGACCTTGTCTTAGTCACTAGAGGTTAGGTGCCTGCCTCATGACAAGGAACCAATCAGAAGTTAGCTGGTGGCACTATGCTTTACAACCCTGTGTGTACCTTACAGACAAGCGCACATGTGCACATGTGCACAGCAATGACGCACAGAGCATAGCAACCACCCTGGGAAGGCCTATGGGCCAGAACAACCAGTTGACCAATCAACACAGAGCAAGCCCTCCAAGCCTGAAGGCACACCAATCGTGAGCCTGTGCGTACCCCTAGACACTCCCCTTACGCTGCCCTACAAGATCTCTCGGCAGCTGGTTCAAACGGGTCTTTGCTAGCCATCCGCCTTGGCGAGTGGATGAAAGACCCAAGCTAACATGGGGTTAGCTCGTTAAAATACAATAAAGCTTCATGCAGTTTGCATCAAGCTCTCGAATCTGCCTGGTGATTGGGGTGACCGTGGTCGAGGCCTGGGACCCCGAAACCTGATTTTTGGGGGTCTAACACTGTAATAGCACATGTGTTCAACCACGCCTGACAAGGAATGTTTTTTAATGCTCACCCCTTAGTTTATAAAAAGGAACTTAAAAAAATTTCATTCAACCTCATTTTTGTTTAATTCATACCTAATGCAAGTATTATTTCGAAGCTGATGAATTACTTTAATTTTGTATCTCATTTTCTTCCATCTCATGAGTCTAGAAGAGAGTCAGATGGACAAGGAGTTCCTCAGTGTAACTACTTTCCAGAATTCATACATATCCACAAAGAATAACATTTTTATGACTCCAAAAGTGTTCAGCATGAAACAGGAGAACCCATATGCAGCCATTTGAGATAATAATTTTGACAAAAACACAGTAGAGGGTGCTGGATTATGGAACTTCAAAAAGAATTCAATTATCAATCACAGTTGCAAAGCACATCAATGGAAAGAGAGAAAATTGCACTGGCCAGCACTACTGAGAATCAGACAGAACACAGGAAGTCTCTCACTGCCCCCGCAGCCCCCACACCCACACCCCCTTCTACCCCGTGGCTCTCCTGGCTCTTGCGGCTCTCATGATCAGCCCAGCGCAGCCTTTCCTGGGTTTGCCTTTTCTCAGCTGCATGCAGGAATCACTCACTGCCGTTTTCATAAGGGCACAGAGGATAGACTCAGCATTCAAAAGGCCATACATAACTAAAAATCTCAGCATTTGGGAGGCAAGGGGATCACAAGATAGAGGCCAGCTTGGGCTACATAGCCAGTTCAAGGCCAGCCTAGGTTACATAATGAAAACAAAACAAGGGCTGGGCATGTAGCTCACTGACAGCCTGGTTGTCTAATATGTGGTAGGCTGTTGGAATCCAGCCCCCATGGGGTCTCTAAGAGTTGTTTTCCAGCATAACCATAGGTACCTCCTATTTTCCTGACCTCACCCCACTGGGTTCAATATCCTGTTGTGAACCCTTTGACTTGGGGTTTTTGTAAGTTTGTATATAAGGCTGCTCCACAATAAAGGTGAGAGACATTCTCTCAGAAAAGGACAAGGAGTCTTGTGGTTCATCGGAATCTCCAGGCTTTCGCCCAATACTCGGACTTAGTGGCCAAGAGCAGCCACAGTAGGCCTCTTGGGACTGGATTGCTTGCTTCTATTTTCCCTGTTTCTGTACCTTACCAGGTCTTTGTGTAAGAAATCTTTGTTTAGTCACCCTCTAGCCATCTTTTGTTCTGGCTGACTCATTCCTTTTCCCCCCAAGGTGATTGTTTTTAGCTATTAGTCATCTTGGTGGCTTTCTTTGAACTCATCCCCAGGTACCTTACTGTTTCCCTTAAGTCACAGAAGTTAGAGTTGGAAGCATGAGCCACCATGGGATTCAGAAGAGCTGCGACATAATCTCTTATGATTCTTGTAAGACAAAATAAGAAAAACTGTTAGCAAGCAGTTGCACCCCCAAGGAGTAAATAAACAAATCAGTGGTTCTGGTGGTACCTTAAGTCTTTACAGCCTTACAAATTCATTACAGAAACAAGTGATTTGACTAAATCCATAGAAAAGTCTATGTCATTAAAGTTGTGGTATGTCTAAACAAAACAGTTTTTCAGGACTGGAGAGTTGGCTCAGCAATTAAGAGTAAACACTGCTCTTCCAGACAACATGAGTTCAGTTCCCAGCACCCACATAAGGAGGCTCAGAGCTGCGTCTAACTTCAGCTCCAGGGAGTCAGCACCCTCTTCTCTTCTAGATTCCATATATATATATATATATATATATATATATATATATGTATATATATATATATATATATCACATGTGGATTTATATTAGTTTTCTGACTTTTTTTTTTTTTTTTTTTTGTTTGTTTTTTGAGACAGGGTTTCTCTGTATAGCTTTGGAGCCTATCCTGGCACTTGCTCTGGAGACCAGGCTGGCCTCGAACTCACAGAGATCCACCTGCCTCTGCCTCCAGAGTGCTGGGATTAAAGGTGTGCGCCACCAATGCCTGGCTAGTTTTCTTACTTTTGAATACAAAATGTTTTCCGCACAGTTTCAAATTTCTTTTCTATATGCTAGGGCTGTATGTGACCGTGTATACAGTTACTCAAATGTTCAGTTTCTCATCAAGCACTTCCAGGGTTTGAGACAGTCATCATGTATAATTTTTTTCTTTAAATACGGCCTTCTTAGAGGCCTTTCCCTTTCTGGTTTAATTCAATCTTGCAGCTTTCTAAGCCTGTTATGTGTTAATACTGTGGTTTCCTTTTTATTTCCTAAGTTAATTCCCTGTTTCTTGAATTGCATGTCTCCCCTCTGTTTTAGATTCCAGTTCATTTTGGAAGGCATACATCCTCAGTTAAGTGTTTTAGGAAAAGTGTATGTAGAAATAAACTTTGTGAGTGTTCAATATTTTAAAAAATATTTTTAGTTATGAGGGGTACCCATAAATGTAGGTGTACACAAAGGCCAGAAGGGGACCTGGAGTTATACATGATTGTTGGTTGCCAGGTGGCTGCTAAGAATCAAACCGAGTCCTCTGAAGGAACAGCCAATGCTCTTAACTACTGAGCTATCTCTCCTGTACCAAACTGCCAACTTTAGGATCACACAGCCTATTAGCTGTATTACAGAGGACACCTGTGACTTATGAGGGCTGATGGTAACCGTTGTCTAAGTCGTCTCTCAGGAACTTAAATGTCATTCGAACCAATGGAAACCACCAAACCGTTACTTAGGTCTGTGGGTGTCTGATCGGTGGGTGACCTTTTGACATCAATAAACATTATTGGAAGTCTCAGCTCACCGATTGTCATACGTCACACCAGACAAATTAGGACTGATTCAGGAACAGTGTAGATGAAATTCTTTAGTATTTGTCTTTGTGCAGCCTAATTACTATCTTTAGTGTCCATAAGGCTCATCCATAGGTGCTAATGTTTTGTTTATTTCTGACAGCATCTCCTTACATAGCCCAGGCTGGCCTAGAATTACAGCCCCTCTGATCCCAGTTTCTCAGTGCTGATGGACAAACATACTTCCTCACTCCACGCATCTGTATTGTCTTAATACCCCATTCCTCCTGCTAAACTCCAAAAGGAAGAATGTGCCTGAGCCTGAGTTGAAAGCAGAATCATCATTTGTGGTCAAAACTCTAGTCACTGACAGGACGGTTGAAATGATGATGAATCTCTTGCCTGTTGTTGGTGGTGCACACCTTTAATCCCAGCAGAGGCAGATGGATCTCTGTGAGTTCGAGGCCAGCATAGTCTACAGAGCAAATGCCAGGATAGGCTCCAAAGCTACACAGAGAAACCCTGTCTCAAAAAAAAAAGAAAGAAAAAAAAGAAAAGAAAAGAAAGAAAGAAAGAAAATAAATGATGGTGAATCTCACATCTTTGACTGCTCCTACACTCAATCCCTGCTCCAAGGCATGAGTACCCATGCATCCTGTGATGACCCAGAGAGCTTCCCCAAACCCAGTGCCATGACTCACAAATTGTGTGCCTGAGAAAGGAGCCCTCCCTTCATACTAGAGAAGGGTGTGTGTGTGTTGTTTCTTTTATCAGTTGGGTATGATGGACTGTGCCAGCACTGTGGGTGGATTCTGTTTGCCACCTCCCCCACAGTCCCTGATCCTCTGCTGAGTCCCACAGGCTGACCTGTAGGGTTGACTTTCACTGGATTTGGCTAATTGGAGATCCCAGTAGGAGATGGGAGGGTGGTAGCTAAGTGAGGCTGCACATTTATCACTGTGGGTTTCTCTCACTGTGGTTGCTATGGGTGGAATGCTCAAGGCAACACCCTGGCACCCAGTTTGTGGCTAATGATCTAGAAATGTTTTCATTACCCTTTTCTATCAGCAAAAGAAGCCAAAAGCACTTTGCCTTCACAGTCAAGGGCAGTGAAACATCGCCACTGTCTTGTCTCAGACAGAATCAACTCCCTCTGCGATGATACAATCCCTCTGGGGCCTTGTTTGATAGTTCACAGTCACACTGATATGCCACTGAGAACAAGAATGTCTATAACTGGATCCTGGGGGCAGGAAAGAGTTAGAATATCAGTAGCACATGGATGGCAAAGAACAGAACGTAAGTCCTTGAAAGTCTTACACTGGGGAAGTTCCAAGGGTCTTGTGGGGGACTCAGCAGAGGAGCAGGGATTGTGGGGGGCGGGCACTGGAGAGATGATGGCTCAGTGGTTAAGAGCATTGGCTGCTCTTGCAGAGGTCCTGGGTTCAATTCCCAGCACCTACATGGCAGCTTGCAACTGTCTGTATCACCAGTCCCAGACATACACATTGGCAAAACACCAATGCTCCTAAACTTAATTAATAATGGGTTTTCTTTAAGACAGTTTGGGGCTGTCTAGATCTCTCAACAGACACCTATGGCCATACAGGGACTTCCTAGAAGTTACTTAATACAGGAAGAGAATGGGCCAGATTTATTAACAGAACTGTGTGCTTAGGTTGGAAACATCCAATAATGAGCTGCTGAACTACAGACCCCGACAGGAAAGGCCTGAAAATGGGAACTTAAGGTATTGCAGTTTCACCAACAGTGTGTCTGCACCAGAGGTTAGATAGATAAGGCAAAGAGCGGGCAGATCCCTTGCCATTTCTGCATCATTTTGACCCAGGCTGCCAACCTCAGCCTCCAGCCAGGGCCCTGGTTTTAGCTAGAATTGAGTAACTTAACACCTGTGATCCCTTCATGAGCCCAGCACCACCCTCTCCCCAACCCATAAAGCCTCCATGATGGGGTGTTGTTAGAACTTGACATGTTTGATTTTTATGTCCTTATCAGACGGCATAATATGCAGAAAATAATATAAAACAACACAGTACTATAACACCATGAAGTACAGGGAACCGAATCCAAAACGTGGGTCTGCCACCTTAGCAACTGATTTACTCCACAAATAAATCACAAGGCAGCAAGGGTTTTGGAGAAACACAGAAATTAAGAGGAGTCTAGAAAACAGAAAGAATAATCCTACATCGCCTTTACTCAAACCCTGGTTTTTAATTTACAAATTTTAAATTTAATTAAGAAAATTGCAACACAATCAGTAGTGGGGTAGTTGAAGTCATTGAGGAATTGGTCACTTTGTAAAGTGTGGTACTGGCATTTTGGTTGTTTTAAAGTTGCATATTAAACTGTTGGTGGATGAAATGAACTGGTGGCTGGGGTTTGTGTCAGAATAATTCAAAAGAGGAGGAAATGGCTGCCGGCACGGGTGAAGAAAGATGAACTACACAGTGGATACCAGTTGTGTTATACTAGTCTAGATTATTTGGAACTTTCTGGGGAGAAAAGAGCAACTTTTAAAAATCTTTAGTAAGAAATGTGAGAGTCTAAGCATCAGAGCTTGAAGTGAGAATAGTCTGTGAAGAGATGGACATGCAGGGATGGAGAGCCTAGGGACAGGACAGGGCGGGGTGGGGGAAACTGGGGGGCTGGGGAGAAGTGTGGGGACTGAGATCCTCAGATCCATGAAATACCAGAATGGAAAACAGGTGCTTCCTTCCCTCCCTTTTTCCCTCCCTCCCACCCTCCTTTTCTTTTTTCTTTTTCTTCTTTTGGTTTTTAGAGACAGAGTTTCTCTGTGTATCGCTCACTGTCCTGGAACTCACTCTGTAGACCAGGCTGGCCTTGAACTCACAGAGATCCGCCTGCCTCTGTCTCCCCGAGTGCTGGGATCAAAAAGGTGTGGGCCCAGTCTGGTGCTTTTCAAATTTTACATGTCACCTGTGTCACTTGAGACTGTTCTCGGCCACCGACTGACTCAGTAGGCCAGGTTGGGGGCCAAGCTTCTGTGCCTATGGTCCCTCCTCTCAACAGAAGCCACAGCTTGTACTTTAGAGATGTGCTAGCATTTATAATCATACAGGGCCTTAAAGTGACCCAACTCTTTCTGAGAACTTCTGATTCTGCCTAACTGGGGGTTAGATATCATTTTTAGAACTGTTCGGAACAATGCTAATGATTCCTTAGAAACATGGCAAAGCTGGGCTGTAGTGGCACGTGCCTTTACTTCCTGCACTTGAGAGGCAGAGGCAGGCAGATCTCTGTGAGTTCAAGACCAGCCTGGTCTCCAAAATGAGTTCCAGGACAGGCTCCACAGCTCCACAGAGAAGCCCTGGGGGGGGCCACAGGACACAGGACAGAGAAGCCCTGACTGGGGGGTGCACAGGACACAAGACAGAGAAGCCCGTCTGGGGGGGGGTACGACACAGGACAGAGAAGCCTTGTCTGAGGTGGGGACACAGGACACAGGACATACCTTAAGGTCAGTTGTTTCCAGTTCATCAAAGTTGCATTTGAATCAATGATTCATTCATGTCATTCATTTGCTTAATCAGTTTTCATTTATTTATTTATTTATTTTGAGACAGGATTTCTCTGTGTAGCCCTGGCTGTCCTCGAACTAGCTCTTGAACTCACATAGATCCACCTGCCTCTGGGACTAAAGGCATGTGCCACCACTCCCAGCCTCAGTTTTCAACCTCAATGGTTGAACATTCTAGTTTAGAGAAATTATCTGTGAACCCTCCATTTTTCTAAGTTCATGCTACCTTCTAGAAATCTCTTCTTTCTGCTGGATTTTTCCTAGGTTACTATGCAATGAAATGAAACTTTGAATAGCATCCTTCCCACAAATTTCACACTCAGCTGCCTCTTTGCGGAGTAGACAATGGCAAAGGAGAACAAAATTAAATAGTCTAGACAAGAAAAAAAAATAAAATCTATTTCCAGTTCTAGTTCATTAGAGGTGACATGTTAGTCAGATGGTATGTTAAAATTATCCAGAATAAAAAATAGAACAAGTCAAAAGAAACCCATCCTTCTTTGTCCTTTAGCCTTCATGAAAGAATTACACCTGCAACTAAATTCTAGGTGGGTAACAAAGGGCCAAGGACGCAGGTCTTTGCATCTAGCAGTTTAGGAAAGGTAGACATGAAGTTTCTATCTATAGTTTCTATCTAAAGATGTTCTAAAGGAACATCTTTTACAGGTGTCTCCTCATCGTGCATGAAAAACTTTTATTTTCTTAAAATTTTTTAAAGATTTATGTATTTATTATATATACAGTGTTTTGCCTGCATGTATGCCTGGTGCATTCCCAGAGAGGAACACATGCTCAGAAAAGGCCTGGGAAGCCCCCGCCCACCCACTCAGCATCCCTACTTTCACCCCTGCCTGGCTGAGCCCTGAAGTAGTTCCAGGCCACGGAAGCCAGTCTGAAAGGGACTTTGTGCTGTGTCTTGTTTGTTTTGCTCCACATATTAAGCAAATTTCTGGCAAATCTGGTCCACAAATCTAATAGAATATATTCTTCTAAAATGAGTTCAGTTGCTGGATACTGAATGCTATAGTCCCAGCTACCCTAGAGTCTTCGGCAGGAGGATTGCTCAAGCTCAGGAGTTTGAGGACAGTCTGGGAAGCATAGTAGAATCCTATGTGAACAGGATGCTCAGAAAATCCACTTAGACACAAAGCAGCAATGATGTGGAGGAGAAATCCAAAGACAGCACATGACACTACTCAAAATGCCCCAGTTCTTAATAATAATAAAAAAAAGACATGCAAAGAATGTAAAAAGAATGTCCATTCTTGGGAAAAAAATAATGTTTCACACTTGCTTTGAGGAAGACTTAACTAGCCAAAAACTTTAAACTGACCACCTTAACATGCTTTCAAACAGATAAATCATTAAAAAAAAAAAGACCCAAAGGAAGTAAGACAGAAATGATGGAAATGAATAAAACAGAAAAGTTAGAATTTAAAAGTATAAGAACAACAGCAAATTTGACCAGAAGCTTTGAAAAGGAAATCTGACCAGGGAAGGAAGAAGAGGAGGAGGAGAAGGAAGAAGAGGAGGAGGAGGAGGAGGGAAGGGAGGAGAAAAGAAGGGGAAGATGAAAGGTGGAGGAAGAGGAGAGGAGAGGAGAGGGACGAGAAGGATCAGAAATTCAAGATTACCCTCAGCTGTAATACACAGTGAATTGGAGGTTAAGGTCGCTAAACCTCATCTCAAAAGAAGAAAGAGGAAAGTGAGAGAGAGGTTCTCTCAATGTTGCACAGAGATTAGAGACCGGGAAAGGGAAAGTAAGGGAGGGTGGGTGCCGGATGGAGTCAGCTGGGCTCCACAGAACAACGGCCTCACTGCTGTTCATGACAAAATGTTCAGTATTTCACAAAGAACCAGAAGAAGAAAAGCCTGGAGGCTGTGAACACAGTGATACTGAGGAAGTGGGGACACTAGTCACTCTGCTTCGAAGTCCACAGAATACATATGTATTAAAACATCACAACATATGTACTCATACATACAACAACCAGTTTAAAACACAATACCTAGCCACAGAAATCAACACCATATGGTATTGGCAGAAGTGAAAGGTTCAGGCATTATGCTGGCCTGCCCCTGTTACCTGGTGGAACAGGCAGTACCCTGGTCAGCCCAAGGTTCCATGGGAACTAAGTCTGCACGCAGGTGCAGAGGACCCCTTTAAAAAGACAGATCCCTGACCATTTACTCTCTCTCTGTTTCCTCTCGGCTTCCTCTCTGTTTCCTCTCTCTTCTCTCTCTCACCTATGTGCTCTCTTTATGGTGACCGGCCATGGCGGTCAGCCACTTACCCTGTTCTTCTCCTCTTCTTAGTCTCCCTACTCTGCCGGGCCTTATAATAAACTTATAGTCAACATGTCTCATGTCTCAGCATTTCTCTTTTCCTCTTTTTAAATAAAAGAATAACAAGAAGTATAGCCTGTAGGTGAGTAAGGTGAGTATTAAAGTCCACAAATTAAAAAACAAATCACATCAACTGAGATTTTAAAAGTGAGATGGAGAGATGGCTCAACAATTAGGGGTACCCAGTTTGCCTTGCAAAGGACCCAAGTTTGATTCCCAGCACCCACATAGTGGCTCACAGCCATCTGTAACTCTAGTTCCAGTGAATCTGAAGCCTTGTTCTGCTCCCCGCACCCCATAACCACAGGTGCCTATACATAGATGTATACATAAATTTAAAAACTGTAGGCCAGGTATCATGGTTAAGCCTTTAATTCCAGTACCCAGGATTCCTTTCTTGTTTTTTTTTTTTTAATCTTATTCTTTAAAGTTTCTTTTTAGGGGCTGGAGAAATGGCTCAGCGATTAAGAACATTTGTTGTTCTTGCCGAGGAATTGGATTCTATTCCCAGCACACATATGGCAGCTTGCAACCATCTGTAACTGCAGGTCCAGCAGATCTGATGTCCTCTTGTGACCTTTGTGAGTACTGGGCAAACACCTGATACACAAACAAGCATGCAGGCAAAATGCACACATAGAACAAATAAATCCAAAACTCTTTAAAATTTCTTTGTTGGTTTGTTTTATTTTATGCTAAGCACCAGCATCCATCTCCCTCTGCTTCTTGACTATGGACACAAGGTGACCAACAGTCTCAGGTTCTGCCACCACAGGTGAGAGCTGCCTTCCCACCAGGCCAGACTGAACCCTCAAACTGTGAGCCAAGGTCAGCTCTGCCTCCCTCTGTTTCGATAGTCGCAATAGTAACTAACACGTTTTCTTTCCACACTCTCCATCCTAGCCCCCCGACAATGTGGCTTCATACAACCCACACTTGTTCGTAGTGTTAGCCCTGCCCTCCTTCTGATACCTCAGTTGTCACTGCCTCCCTTTCTCAGATCTTTGCAGATAAGCCCTTGCCTGTGAAGTCTTCCCTGGCTGCATTATAAACCACAATGCCTGGTTTCTGCTTTCTTTCGGCACCTGCCTCCACCCTTCCTGGTATTTGTACTGTGATGTAATCATGTAAGTAACATCGGAATGTGTATCGCCAGCTCTCCAAGTCAGAAGGTAAATTTCAAGAGCACAGGATGTGTCTGTCATCTGAACCTCCAGCAGCACCTAACTCCTACTAGGTGACCAGTAAACTAGTGCTCTATTAAATAGTGGATGTCCTGAGTCCTGCTGGAAACCAAGCAACTGAACAAAGTCACACCTCACCCATGAGCTGACCATCCTGACAAGACTGCAACTAGTGACAAGACCAAGGTCACAGTTAATGACCCTGTACTGGGGCTGGAGAGACGACTCAGTGGTGAAGAGCATTGTCTGTTCTTCCTGAGGACCCAGGTTCGATTCCCAGCACCCATGTGGCAGCTCACAACTGTTTGTAACTCCAACTCCAGGGGATTTGACACCCTCACACAGACATACATATAGGCAAAAATACCAAGGACAAAAAATAAAAAAATCATTAAAAAAAAATGACTCCATACTAACATAATCCAGCTGGGTGAGCTTATTTCCTTTTTGTTTTTATAGTTCCCTCTCTTTCCAGATATATTTTGTGTGGACATTATATGTTTAGCTCTGGGTACATAATGGTAATCTGGTAGAGACTTAAGCCCCGTGTTTACGGTATGGTTTCCTGAAGTCTACTTTGCCTGAGTAACCAGAGCACTGTCAAAAATCTAATATTTAAGCATCACATAGTTTGTATCAGTTCTTTCCTCATTGCTGTGATTAAATACCAGACAAGAAGCAGATTCAGGAATGTGAGGGCCCATCACAGTGGAGAGGATTCGAGGAAAAGGACTCTCCCTCACAGCTGGATCAGTCAGGTAGCTCTGTGTGTGTGTGTGTGTGTGTGTGTGTGTGTGTGTGTGTGTGGTGTTTGTGTGTGTGTGTGGTATGTATGTGTGTATGTGATGTGTGTGTGGTGTGTGGTGTGTATGTGTGTGTGGTGTGTATGTGGTATGGCTGTGTGTGTGGTGTGTATATGGTATGGCTGTGTGTGTGGTGTGTATGTGTGTGTGTGGTGTGTGTATGGTGTGTGTGAGTGTGTGGTGTGTATGTGTGTGTTTTGTTTGTGTGTGTGTGTGTGTGTGGTATATATGTGTGTGTGGTGTGTGTGTGGTATGTGTGTGTGTTTGTGGTGTGTGATGTGTGTGTGTGTGTGTGTGTGTGTGGTGTTTGTGTGTGTGAGGTGTATATGTGTGGTGCGTATGTGTGTGTGGTATGTATGTGTGTGGTGTGTGTGTGTGTGTGGTGTGTGTGGTATGTATGTGTGTGGTGTGTGTGTGTGTGTGGTGTGTGTGGTATGTGTGTGTGTGGTATGTATGTGTGTGGTGTGTGTGTGTGTGTGTGGTGTGTGTGGTATGTATGTGTGTGGTGTGTGTGTGTGTGGTGTGTGTGGTATGTATGTGTGTGGTGTGTGTATGTGGTATGTGTGTGTAGTGTGTGTGAATGTATGGTGTGTATGTGTGTGTGTGGTGTGTGTGTGTTGTTTGTGTGTGTGTGTGGTATGTATGTGTGTGTGTGGTGTGTGTGTGTTGTTTGTGTGAGTGTGTGGTTTGCATGTGTGTATGTGTGGTGTGGTGTGTGTGTGTGTGTGTGTGTGTGTGTGTGTGTGTGTGTGGTATGTATGTGTGTGTGTGGTGTGTGTGTGAGTGTGTGGTATGTATGTGTGTGTGGTGTGTGCATGCGTGCCATAGTGCACATATGGAGATCAGAGGTCAACTCTGTGAAGTCAGTTTCCTCCTCCCACTTTCATCTGGGTCCCAGGGATCTAACTCAGGTCATTGATCCCTGTGTCAGGCACTTTTCCCACTGAGGCATCTCACCAGCATCCTTGTCCCTTTCTCTTCAGCCTGGGATCCCAGGTCATAGAAAGGCACCTCCTACAATCAGGATGGGTCTTTTGTCCTCCAGTAAGAGCTTTACAGAAACACACAGACACCAAGATGTATCTCCAAAACCGGTTGATATGATAATAAGAAGCAATCATCACAAGGACACCACAGACAGCAGAATGTGAGCATCATAAACATTTTAAAGTGAGTTTGGAGAAAATTTCCGGCAGTGCAATTCCATCCTCAGAATTTTTAAGCATGGCACAAATTAGCAGCAATAATGTCCAACAAATGCTTTCACTCTACATTTTATGCTTCAGCTACAAATCCCAGTGCTAAAACTTGAAAGGGGTTTGGTATCAATTATCTTACAGAAATATTTTGATGTCATTGTGGTTCATTATAATGACTACTGTCTGTTTCCAAAAAGAGCCGATTTCAAAATTTCCTGGCATTACAGCAAATTTTGGCCAGTGATTTCTCTAATGGATATGTAAGTTTTTGATTTTGCTCAGCAAGTATGAAACTCAAGATAATTCTGACCACATTCTTTTTATTCTGTTAAAATACAGCCCCATACCTGGATGAGAGTTCAGAGGCAGAGACAAGATGTTGACCCCATCGGCAGGAATCTTCTAGTGTCATTACACAAGATCACAACTGCTCCTCATTTCAGCTGACAACTGGAAACATAACCTTGGGGAAAATTTGAGGATCTCTCCTCTCTCTCTCTCTCTCTCTCTCTCTCTCTCTCTCTCTCTCTCTCTCTCTGTCTGTCTATCTCTGGTTTTTGAGACATGGTTTCTCTGTGTAGCTTTGTAGACCAGGCTGGCCTCAAACTCACAGAGATCTCCCTGCCTCTGCCTCCCGAGTGCTGACATACACCACCACGGCCCAGCATAAGGATCTCTCTTGAAAAATATCCCCCAAGTAAAGTTTAAAGAAGCACAGGTAGGCAAGGTGTTGGTGGCACACGCTTTTAATCCCAGCACTCAGGAGGCAGAGGTAGATGGATCTCTGTGAGTTTGAGGCCAGCCTGGTCTATAGTAAGTTCCAGGACAGGCTCCAAAGCTATAGAGGAAACCCTGTCTTGAAAAACCACACACACAAAAAGAAGAAGCATAGCTAACCACTAACTTATATCCTCATAGAGAGCTGGCTGAATTATGAGCACTTTTTCTGAATGTCTAAAGCCATAACAGAATCAGCAAAATCGAGCTAAGCATGATGCCTTTACACCTCTAATCCCAGCCCTGGGAAAGCAAAAGCTGGGCATCTCAAGTTCAAGCCTGCCTGGAATATGGAATGATGCTCTTTCAAAAGAACCACTGCTTAAGAAAAAAAAATCAGCACTTTATAGGACAAAACTAAGTTAAAAAAAAAACTTCAACCTCCATCTTGGGGCAACTCAACAAGGCTGTACTGAAACCTGTGTAGAATTCATAGAGAAATACAAATGGGTCTATAAATCCACATTTTTGGAAAAATTTGCAGGTCTACAATCACTAACAAAGCACATATATTTGGATCACAGACTCACCCAAAAAAGCATAGTTGCTCAGTTAAACAAACAAACAAATAAATAAGTCAGGTGGTGGCACACGCCTTTAATCCCAGAATTTGGGAGGCAGAGGCAGGCAGATCTCTGTGAGTTCCAGGCCAACTTGATCTGCAAAGAAAGTTCCAGGACAGCTGGGGCTGTTACACAGAGAAACCTGTAAAAAAAAAAGAGAGAGAGAGAGAGAGAAAGAAAGAAAGAAAGAAAGAAAGAAAGAAAGAGAGAGAGAAAGAAGAAAGAAAGGAAGGAAGGAAGAAAGAAAGAAAGAAAGCTGGGTGGCAGTGGTGCACACCTTTAATCCCAGCACTTAGTCAGAGGCAGAGGCAGATGGATCTCTGTGAGTTCAAGGCCAGCCTACTCTACAGAGTGAGTTCCAAGACAGCCAGGGCTACATAGAGAAACTCTCAGGACCCCCCCCAATAAATAAATAAATAAATAAATAAATAAATACTCCTGGCCTTTCCCTGAGTGTCATATAGATCATGGGTGTATGTGTGGCCTGTGGAGGTACTTTTCTTCCCAGTGAACTCATGTCAGGTATTTATAATCTTTGACTCTCAGTGAACTTGGCTTCAGCCTCAGAGAGTTCCCAGTTCACATCTCCATCATCATCCATTGGTCACAGTAAGGACAGAAGCAAACTGTGTCAGTATACCAAGCAGTGTGAAGTAAACATGTGGGACGACTGTGCCTCTGACTTTTCTCTCACATACAAAAGACTGATTGTTTTTCCACCAAGACATGTTACTTGTGACACTTTTCCTGGGGAGACACAATGCAAATGTCTATTCATCCCAGATAGGGAACTGACAACAGATCAAAGGAACCACTTTAGTGAATCGATGAATTTATTGGGGTTAGTTATAGGAGTGTAAGTAAGGGGTGACTTAGAGGGGCAGGAAAGACTCAATGGCAGCTGCATCTCTCAGCCCATCCCAGCGCGAATGACAGCTCATGAAAGTCATAACCCTAGAGCTCTCTGAACAACTTCCAGGTCAGTAAATCTTCCAGGCAGGTC
Organism: Cricetulus griseus; assembly: GCF_003668045.3. Classification (NCBI taxonomy): domain Eukaryota; kingdom Metazoa; phylum Chordata; class Mammalia; order Rodentia; family Cricetidae; genus Cricetulus; species Cricetulus griseus. Next base: position 82,664,508 of record NC_048597.1, read on the forward strand.
AGTTGCCCTGAGTTCCCTGAGCAGTCCTTACTGATTGACTACACAGTGTTGAGGAGGAAGAGGCCTTGTCCATCTGATCAGCTTTGGGAATGTCCTGGGGTTTTTAAGTTGTTTACTTTCAGAGTCTTTTTATTTTAAGATTTTATTTATTTATTATGTATACAACATTCTGCTGTCATGTATATCTGCACATCAGAAGAGGGCACCAGATCTCATAACGGATGGTTGTGAGCCACCATGTGGTTGCTGGGAATTGAACTCAGGAACTCTGGAAGAGCAGTCAGTGCTCTGAACCTCTGAGCCATCTCTCCAGCCCCTACTTTCAGAGTCTTAACAAGTCACCCCTCAGAATTTTTCAAGTCTTTAAGATGTACTGAGTCTTAAAAAAAAAAAAACCAAAAACCAGAAACAAAACAAAACAAAAGAAAGCTCCACAGAGTTTCTCTGTGTAGCCCTCACTATCCTGGAACTCTCTTTGTAGACCAGGCTGGCCTTGAACTCAGAGATCCACCTGTCTCTGCCTCCCAGGTGCTGGGAATAAAGGCGTGCACTGCCACTGTCTGCCTCATTTAATTACTCTTTAAAAGTTATTCCTAATGATACACTGTTCAATAATCCACAGTATTTACTTCCTCATTGCTGCCATTTCAGTGACTTTTTTCTGGACATGAGAAACATGTTGGCCTCAAACTCAGAGATCCACCTGCCTCTGCCTCCTGATGCTGGGATTAAAACCATATGCCACCACACCTGGCATGCAAACATACTTTTGGAGGGGGCATTTCGAGACAGGTTTTCTCTGTAGCTCTGGAGCCTGTCCTAGAACTGGATCTGTAGACCAGGCTGGCCTTGCACAGAAATCCACCTGCCTCCCAAGTGCTGGGATTAAAGGTGGTGCCGCAACCACCAGGCTGCAAACATACTTTTAAAAAATCCTTTCTTGGGGGCTGGCGACATGGCTCAGTGGTTAAAAGAACTGGCTGCTCTTCCAGAGGACCTGGGTTCAATTCCCAGCACCCACATGGCAGCTCACAACTGTCCATAGCTCCAAGATCTGACACCCTCACGCAGACATACACATAGGCAAAACACCAATACACATAAAATAAAAAATAATTAAAAAAAATAAAAAATACTAGGGTTAGATCAAAGACTCAGTGGTTAAGAGCTGCTCTTGAAAAGAACCCTGGTTCAATTCCCAGCACCCACATGGTAGCTTATATCCATCTGTATTCCAGTTCCAGGAGATTTGACACCCTTTTCTAGCTTCAGTGGACCCTGAATGCACACAGTGCACATACACACACACACACACACACACACACACACACACACACACACACTAATTTTTTAGAAGGTCCTTCATAGAAAAACAAATACAAAAATATGCTGTACAGAGATACTTAGTTTCTCTTCATAACCTAAAGTGTCTTTATGTTTTTCCAAGATGGGACTAACAGTGTTCTGAACAGTAGGGAACTTTTCTCCCACAGAGCTATATCCCCAGCCCAAAGCTGTGTTTTTTGTTTTACACGTCCTTCATTGTAAGAAGCCACCTTGCTGCTCACCTTCTTTCCCATAGCTATTGGGTGATTTTCATGTCTCTGAGTTCAAGTTGTGCCCCATCCCTCTGCCTGTTCACACACTTTTCCTCCTGCCTAAAGCACTCCACTCTCATTGTGTTGGGCCAGTGTCAATCTTTGACTTACGTTGGACTCACTGTGAGAAGCTTCCTGTTTGGCCCACTTCCTCTAACCCAGGAACATCTGCTTCCTTCGTGTGACTCCCACAGTGTTCAAGTTCAGTGTCTCCTATTGGGTATTTGGCATAATGCATGGCTCACCTTTCTCTTCTACCAACCTCCCTGTGGGTCCTTGAGGGCAAGGACCATGTTTCATGTTTAGAGCCTCATTACTTTGTACAATCCCTGACTGAATCTAGATGCTCATAAAGAGTGAATTCTCAGCTGGGCGTTGGTGGCGCGTGCCTTTAATCCCAGCACTTGGGAGGCAGAGGCAGACAGATCTCTGTGAGTTCGAGACCAGCCTGGTCTACAAGAGCTAGTTCCAGGACAGCCTCCAAAGCCACAGAGAAACCTGTCTCAAAAAACAAAAAAACAAAAACAAAAAAAAAAAGTTAATTCTCCCACCTACTACACCTAATTTATTTCACATTTCTTGTGTTTGTTTTGTTTCTTGAGACAGTGTTCCTCTGTGTTCTGGCTGTCCTGGAACTTACTTTGTAGACCAGGCTGGCCTGGAACTCAGAGATCTGTCTGCTTCTGCCTCAGGAGTGCAAAGGGGGGACCACCACTGTCTGGCTATTCTTTAGCTATTTCAGCACTTTTCTCATTCCCTTTCTATTAATGACAACTTTTTTTTTTTTTTTTTTTTGGTTTTTCAAGACAGGGTTTCTCTGTGTAGCTTTGGAGCCTATCCTGGCACTCGCTCTGGAGACCAGACTGGCCTCGAACTCAGAGAGGTCTACCTACCTCTGCCTCCCAAGTGCTGGGTCAGGAAAAAACTTTGGTTTTAAAGTCTGTATAATGGAGTTGGTGACACAACTATTTTTAACACTGGCAAGGCTGAGGCCCAACAGTGCTGGCGCATGCCTTTAGTCCCAGCACTCAGGAGGCAGAGGCAGGTGAATCTCTGTGAGTTCAAGGCCAGCCTAGTCTACAGAGGGAGTTCCAGGATAGGATCAAAAAAAAAAAAAGCTGCACAGAGAAACCCTGTCTCAAAAAAAAAAAAAAAAAGAGAAAACAAACAAAAAAAGACTTAAAAAAAAAAAAAAAAAGGACTGGGGAGATGGCTCAATGGTTAAGAGCACCGACTGTTCTTCCAGAGGGCTGGGGTTCAATTCCCAGCAACGACATGGCAGCTCACAACTGTGTCTAACACTAAAATCTGACACTCTCACACAGATGTACATGCAGGCAAAACACCAATGTACATAAAATAAGAATAAATAATTTTTTAAAAACTGGCTAGCCTGGTCTACAAAGTGAGTTCCATGACAGGCTCCAAAAAACAGAGAAACACTGTCTGGAAAAAACAAAAACAAACAAACAAAGCTGGTAAGGCTTAGTGATAGAGCACTTGCCTAGCATGCTTGAGGGTTTGGGTTTAATCACTAGTACTTCAAAACCAACAAAATAGTGCGGTGTGGTGGCACACGCCTTTAATCCCAGCACTGGGGAGGTGGAGGCAGGAAGATCTCTATGAGTTTGAAACGAGGCTAGCCTGGTCTACATAGTGAATTCTAGGCCAGCCAGGGCTATGTAGTGAGACTCTCAAAGTAAGATACCTGTAGTAAAAAACGAATGCCTTGTTGATGGGGAGGGAGCTCATTTAGTGGCCCAGCTGCCAGGAAGGCTGAGGCAGAGCGGTCACTTCAGTCCAAGAGTTCAAAACTAGCCTGGCAATGTAACGAGACCCCCCCCCCCCATCACGATAAAGTCCATACCTGCTTTACTCCTTCAGAAGCGAAAGCTAGATAAAACTGCTTTCCTTTGGGAACTACTTTGCAGTGTTTTATGACGTGAGGTACAGAGCTAATATATGACCAGAAATGTAACTGCTATATATTCACACACACACACACACACACACACACACACACACACACACACACACACAATGGGTACAGAACTAAGACCACACCAATGCACATAAAATTAATTTTAAAAATACACTAAACAAAAGACGTGTCTTCACACTCTCAAACTACATACAGGCGTGGGAGGAAAGAAAATCAAATTGAGGTATGTTTTGTGTTTTTGTGAGGCAGTGTCTCACTATATGGCTGAGATCCTGCCGTCCAAAAGCGCACCTTGAGCATGCGCACCAGGCCCGGCTTCCCGAAGTTGTAGCCGACCGATCGGTGCGTAGTTTAACCACATCAGGGTAAACACTTGAAAAACACACAAGCGGCTTTTGTCCACACGTAACCATTTGCCTACGCGACTCAACAGACCCGTCAAACACTAAAAACACCGCGCCGCAGAAGGTAGGCAAGCCACGGCTAAGACGCTGGGCGCTGCCGCCTACGTCACATGACGCACCGGCCTGCGTCAGCACGCTACGGAAGTAGCGTCCCGCTGGACGCCCGTGAGGGCCCTTTTCTGGTCTGTCTAACATGGTGCCTGTGTGAGTTTGTGTTAGCCGGCTGTCTTTACTCTGCGCCGAGGAGGGCACCCTCACGGCGTCTCCAGGTTATGATGGCGGCGCGGTTCTCTCGATGCGCCTGGCAGGCCCGGCGTTTCTCTTCAGGCGGCGCCGCGGGCAGCCCGCGGGCCTTGTAAGAGCGCGCGGCCCCGCCCCTTTCCTTTTGGCCGCGGCAGCCATCTTCCAGGTTGGTGGGCGCGTGGCTCCCGTGGCTTGCGCTCCTCACACGCTGCACGAGGGGCTCGGGCCGCGGAGGCTGCGTGTCGGGGTCATGGGGAGACTGTCTGGAGGCCGCTGGCCCGGGCGGGGGGTGCCAGGGTGCTTCTATCCGGAGCGGCCGGGCCTGGCTCAGTCCTGGTCGCCGGGCGTCCGCCTAACCCCAAACGTGAGCATGTGCTGTCGGTTTGGGTGTTAACGAGACCTGGGTGTGTGCAAGCCTGGACTTCAGTCTGGCGGGGAGAGTGCCTGCCGAGTCTGCCTGGGTAACGATATGTAAAGGAGATCTCCTCGGGATGCATGAAACAGTTCGTGATTTGCAATTTGGGGCCTTGGAAGCCGAGCGTATGATGGAGCGGTAACGTGAAGGCTGCCGCACCAGTGCTTGGGATTAGAGGAGCGAGTTGATTCTAACACTGCATGCATTGGGGGTTTCTTTGTGGTTCGGGGTGATGGCCCTGCGTGAGTGGAGTGGTTCAAACCTTGTTGGAAAACAAGATGTGGTTCTAAGTAATTGTAGGGACGTTCTTAGACGGTGCTAAATTAGCTGCCGATTGAGTGGTCTCCCTGGGCCGCTGGAGGATCTGTAGAGATACTACCGTGGCTGCTTGTATAAATAGAAAGTCCGTTTACAGGTAGGAATGTCGATTTCAGTAGGTCTTGGTATCAGGAAGCATGGAGGTTTGATTAGTTTTTACATTCCAATCCCAGTTCCCCCTCCCTCCTCTCCTCTTCCCCCCACCCCATTTCCCATTTGCTCCTCCGAGAGAGGATAAGGCCTCTCCAATGATGTCTACTCAATCTGTCCCATCGCGTCGTTAAGGCAGGACCAAGGTACTTTCCCACACCACCATGTCTAGGCTGAGCAAGGTATCTCCATAAAAAATGGGCTCCACGAAGTCAATTTGTGCATTAGAGTCAGATCTTGAACTCACTGCCAGTGGCCTCATGGAGTTAAGAAACTTGACAGAATTGGGTTAATAACAAAAGGAAATTAACAATATCAAAGTGAGGCTGAGTTATGTTGTCTCCAACCACAAAGTTATCCTGAAATTGGGGGGGTTGCAATATCCTTGGCATTCTAGACTGTTGTATGTGCAATATAATGTATGTTGGCATGTTCTATATTCCAGTAGGAAGTTGTTTTGGTTTGAATTTAATGACCAGTCCTGCTGGCTTTAATGAGATGATTTGGTATCTTCGGCTAAAGTCTTTAGTTTGTTAAAAGGAATCACGGGCACCCATTTGCAATCTCTGCACTTGGGAGGATTAGGCAGGGAAGTTCTGAGTTTGAGGGACCCTGGTCTACGTTTGGGGGTGTATGTGTGGTGATCCAGCTTTTTTTATTCCCTAGTTGATTTTTAAGGGGGTGGTTGGCTAACGTTGAATTTAAATTGTTATCTGACTGCTAACTTTTCTGGTTTCAGTGACTCGCCAAAATGACGAACACAAAGGGCAAGAGGAGGGGCACTCGCTACATGTTCTCTAGGCCTTTTAGGAAGCATGGTAAGTGGCATGGTATTTGTGCTTTTGTGTATCTGTGGTTAATAACTACCTGTATTCTGTCATAAGCAAAAGCATAGGTCTCATAGTCTGTGCAGGCTTAACACTGAAAGAAGACGGTTAGACTGTTAGTCTCAGACTGGCTTTGCATATAAGGAGAATTCATCCATTATACTTAATGTAACTACCAAGACATGTGCTTTGTGTTCAGAACTAGTGTGGTTATGAAAGTATCTCATTCTGGACATTATGTTAATGTTTCATTTTCTTCCGTAGGAGTTGTTCCTTTGGCCACGTACATGCGAATCTACAAGAAGGGTGACATTGTAGACATCAAGGTAAATTAGAGTGGGGAAACTTCAACATTAGGTTGGGAACTTGATGTGCTGCAGGTTTTTAATTCCAGAACCCAGGAGGCAGAGGCAGGGGGATATTTGAGTCCACAAAGCAAGGAGAGTTACACAGAGAAACCCTGTCTTGGGGAGGGAAAAAATGGGCATATTGATTTAATGAATTGAAATTAATACAAAAATGGGGGAGGGGTCAAATAGGTTGGTTGGCACAGCCTTTAATCCTGGTAGTGGGTGAATCTCTTGAGTTTGAGGACAGCCGGGGCTACACAGAAACCCTGTCTCAAACACCCCACCCACCCAAAAATGTGCTGCCTCATGCTTTTAATCTCAGCACTCAGGATGCAAAGGCCGGCGAATTTCTTGATTTCAAGGCAAGTTGGGGCTGTACAGTTAGATCCTGTCTCAAAAAATAATGAATTTGTTAGCGATGGAGTTGCTTTTCATGAACACCCCAGTGAAGGCTATTCTCTTTGGATAGTTGGATGTATTCTGGCGCTCTGGAACTTAATGATGATTGTCTATTTGATTGCTTGCTGCAATGTGAAAACCACATTTCACCGGCTCTGAGAGTTCCTTAGTAGCCATTTAAAGGGAGCCTTGGTTACTTACAGGGACTTGAAAAGAGGAATTGCTGGAATAACACTTTGTCTCTTGACTAGGGAATGGGCACTGTTCAAAAAGGAATGCCCCATAAATGTTACCATGGCAAAACAGGAAGAGTCTACAATGTCACCCAGCATGCCGTGGGCATCATTGTAAACAAGCAAGTTAAGTAAGTGGAATGGCTTTGTTTGTGATTGCATTGGTCTCACACCCCCTTTCACTTTGCCAATTGGACTTAATGTCTTCATTGGCCATTCAAGTGGGGCAAAGGAAATAACCTTTTGAAACTCAGGCAAACTTAAGTGTTTGTCTTGTAACCTGTCAGGGGAAACATTGCCGTGTACTGGAAAGTCTGGTGCAGTGGTTGGTGCTAGTGTTTTGACAGCATTAAAAGTTCATTACAGCCTTGGTTAGCCCGGTTTGGCTGAGTTACTATTATGCTCTCATTGGGTAAGAATGATTGGCATGCTTGTTGATGGTGATTGAGGTGTTAACTTATTAGATAACAGCTGGCAGAACAGTGTATGTTTCTGTTGGGTTTGTGAATGGAACACTTAGAGGATGTATTGGTCTTTCCAGGGGCAAGATTCTTGCCAAGAGGATTAATGTTCGGATCGAACACATCAAGCACTCTAAGAGCAGAGACAGCTTCCTGAAGCGGGTGAAGGAAAATGACCAGAAGAAGAAGGAAGCCAAGGAGAAGGGCACCTGGGTTCAGCTGAAG
>NC_048597.1:82672579-82737579 GCF_003668045.3 Cricetulus griseus
GAGTGCTGGGATTAAGGCGTGCACCACCACTGCCCGGCTTTGAAGCAGATTTTAATTGTGCTAGTTTATTGTGTCTTTCTTATTCAAAATTTACCAAATGTTTCCTGCCAATTGATAAAACTTCGTAGAAAATACACTCATGATTAGAAAGATACCAAGATAGTAAATCACCAGCGGAAAGACAGAAAAAAACTAGTGAGTGGCCAGGCATGGTGGTGGAACTGTAATCCTTGCACTTACGGGCCCCCTCTGGGGCACATAGCTTGATGCTATCCTGGGGGGAGGGGTATCAGATTTTATGCCAGGTGTGGTTCCTGAGTGAAGATGGTGTCTTGCAGCTGTATCCTACAAGGGGGGAGGCAAACAAAACTTAAGCCATAAGTTTTGAGGAATGCCCCATAAATGTTGCTATGGCATACTTGAGCTTGTCCAGCTCAAGTATGACCCTGGACAGTTGGCACTGGTAGGTGAAGAAAGCCCTAGTCCTTTCCCCAAAGTCCTTTCACAATGGGAACTGAGTCCAGCATGGTTTTTTGAAGGATCACATTAAAGCCCATTTTAAATGTGATTGGCTGGCCTTCATCTTTGGAACAAAATCTTACTGGCCCTTGACCCACCTGTTCAGTTCCATGTTCTTCACTCTGGATTCTGTTCAGGGTCACCTTTCTGGTACTCTTGAGGTTGTACTTGTGGTTGCCTTTAGTGTCTTGGCCTTCAGCTTTTCTGTAAAGTCCATTTGGGCAGTGCTTATATTGTAACCCAGGAAATATGGGTTGCACTCTGCAGTGCCAAATACTAGTGGCTAATTGCCTTGTTCTGGTGCTTGTTATGGTAGCATGTATCAAAACTGGACAATAGAGAAGATAAGCTTAGTTACGGTTAACTTCAAAAATCCTATTGGGGAAGTGGAGCTGCTTTCACAATATGGAAGTCCCCGTTCCGAACTGTCTCCACAAGCAAAGGTACTAGGACAGCTGTTAACTGCTAGTGGTGAGCTTAAACCTCCATATGTGTGGATGTGGATATGCATGTGTCAGATACATAGTTTATAGGACCACATCTTAAATCTTGTCTGAGGTGGGTGGGGTCTTTGCTGATGCCTACCCCACTCCCTAGTTGGGATTCTGTCTGAATTGATCTTTGACTCTTAGTGGCTTTTTTTTTTTTTTTTTTTTTTTTTTTTTTAAGCAAATGGTTATTACAGCAGCTGCTACGGTTACTGTCTTGGGTTCTGCTCTGGTCCTATGCTTTGGGCTCATTGGCCACTATGGTCTATGTCACATTTGTGGGGCTTTTTTTCCTTACGCAGTTTTCAGCATATTCTTCAGTGCCAGTTTCTGTTAATTTCAGAAATTTCCAATCCCTTTGGTTGTCAGCTGTGGACTGTTTTCTTTGCCAAATAGCTCCCCAGCATTCAAACCTAAACAAAGCACTTCAAAATCTAGTCCTAGCTGGCTGCTGTGGCACCTGTGTACTTTACTGGGCTGCAGAAGCAGGCAGTTCAAGGCCAGTCCCAAAACACTTCAGTTTCCCCCTTCAACTGGGGCTTTTGCAGTGGAAACACAAAAAGATTGGGGTAGAGGTTTTGGTTGCCTTGTTATTAAGATAAGTGAGTGCATTGCACTTAGGTGCCATTCCACCTACATGAAGGCAACATGAGTACATGGCTCTGGGCAAGGCAGGGTCTTGACCTTCCTGTCAGAGGCCACTATCCCACCATCCTTTGAATAACTTCGTTTTTTTTTTTTATTGACAATAATACCAACGTTCTTGATGGTCTTTTAGGGTGTGCTTTTTTTGGTTTTTTTCTTCAAGACAGGGTTTCTCTGTGTAGTTGGGGCCTATCCTGGCACTCTAGACCAGGCTGGCCTCTGCCTCCCCAGTGCTGGGATTAAAGGCATGCGCCACCAACGCCCGGCCAGGGTATGCTGTTTTATCCTCATGATGGCTTTGAGATATGAGGACTGCCATGTTTTATGTGTAAGTCAACTGCAAGAAGCTGACAAAGCTGATCCTGATGCTGTGAAGCACCAAAATTGCCTTCACCACAGCTTGACTGCTGTGTGCATGCTAGATACCTGTAGCTAATATGTATGAGTGGTCTTTTTTTTTTTTTTTTTTTTTTTTTTCCCTGAGACAGGGTTTTATCTGTGGGTTTGGAGGCTGTCCTGGAAATAGCTCTTGTAGACCAGGCTGGTCTCGAACTCACAGAGATCCACCTGCCTCTGCCTCCCAAGTGCTGGGATTAAAGGCGTGCACGACCACCGCCTGGCCTGTATGAGTGGTCTTTTACAAATAACAGACTGGCTTTTTGCAACAGGGATACTTTGGGTAGACCAGGCTGACCTTGAATTTACAGAAATCTGCCTCCTGAGTATTAGTAGTAAAGGTGTGTGCCTTTAATCCCGGCATGGGGAGTGGGGGGGTGGAGCAGAGGCAGGTGGGTATCAGTTGCAAGCCAGCCTGGTCTATAGAGCTGTTGCATAGAGAAACCCTGTCTGGAAAAAAAAATTCACAGGATGAATTCCAGGACCCACTGTGAATCTGACTTCCACTAAAGGTGTGTGCCACCACTGCCCAGCCATTCTCTGCTAATGTCATGAATCGTAAATAATCTGACATGCAGCCCACAGGTTGAAAACCACTGGATTAAGGGCACTATGATTTTTAAGAGTAGCTATTTAGAAAATTCCATTTGGTATACACAATTTTCTAGAACACAAATATATGCATAATCTTTAAAGATAGGCTTCTTCACAATTCTGAGTAAAAGAATGATTTGCTGATGCTTGAATTATTTTGGCAAGCGAAAAACAAGGGGACTAGAGAGATGGCTCCATGGTAAAAAGAAGTGGCTGCTCTTGCAGAAGACGAGGTTCAGTTCCCAGAACTCACATGGTGGGTCAGGACCATCTAGATCTAGCTCCAGGGATCCGAAGCCCTCTTCTGGCCACTGGGTGCACTGCACACATGGACACACACATAACATGGAGACAAGACACAAGTTTTTTTTTTTTTTAAAAAAAAAAAAAAAAAGCCAGGCTATCGTGACTGATGCCTTTAATATACTATCATCACTAGGGAAGCAGAAGCAGGCAGATCTTTGTGAGTTGGAGGCTAGCCTGGTCTACAGAGTGAGTTCCAGGAAAGCCAGGGCTACACAAAGTAACCTTGGCCGGGAGGGGGGGCGCGGGGCTTTCTCTAAGGGCTTTTACCAGCATGGTTTCTTAACACTGCCAATTTGGTAGGAGAAAATGTACTGAGTTTGGATTCTGTTTCCTTTCATCTTTGCAGTTTGGGGGGCCTTTCTGACCACTGTTGAAGTACCTTAATTCTCCAGCTGATACTTGGTTTCATGGCTTTGAATATCATTTATATACTGACAGTGACCCTGGCCTACAAAACCTTCCACCCAAACTGTGGCTTCCTGACATTTCCCTGTGTGACTTGTGGCCCAGTGCTTGGATTTGATTCCATTTCCCCTCCTTGCTGTGCCTTTGATATGCCAGGCACTTAGTTCTTCAAAGCTTCCCTGCCTATGTGGTGTTTTGCTGGAGAGCTTGTCCTACATAGATGCCTGTGGTTTATCCCCTTTCCATACTCAACCTCTGCCCAGATTTTGTCAAGACTGTCTCTTAATGACCCATAAAAATAGCAAACTCCTGTATCATTTTTTGTTCCTTTATTCTTTATAGTGCTTATGACCCAATATATCTTTTTGTTGGGCAGTCTGAGTTTTTTTTTTTTTTTTTTTTTTTTTTGGTTTTTTGAGACAGGGTTTCTCTGTGGCTTTTAAGGCTGTCCTGGAACTAGCTCTTGTAGACCCTGGCTGGTCTCGAACTCACAGAGATCTGCCTGCCTCTGCCTCCCGAGTGCTGGGACTAAAGGTGTGTGCCACTACCAGTCTGAGTTTTTAATCAACTTATCATTTACAGCTTTTTTTTTTCTATATTCCAATCCTAGTTTTCCCCTCCCTCCTCTCCTCCTGCTCCTCCCCAGTCGTCCCCCCCACCCCCATCTCCCATTTACTCCTCAGAAAGGATAAGGCCTCCCCTAGAAAGTCTACTAAGTCTGTCCTATCTCACTGAGGCAGGACCAAGGCAGCTTCTTGTTGGGGTCAGGAATACTTACTGGCACGGAAAGAGGGCAAAGAAGACAGTGCCACACTGAAAGTGATGACAGCCTGGATGATGCAGAAGACAGATATTTGTGTGAGACAAGGCAAGGGGCTCTAGGGATGTAAAGGAGGATACAAAGGACAGTTGGTGGCAGGACTCTTGTTTCTGGCTGCCCACCTCTCATAATTTATCGAGAATGTAGTAAGAGTGCTGTGGGTTGGGCAGTAATGGAGTGGTGCCTGCAGCTTTCTGCCCTAGCACGGTCACTGGTTATTCTGGTTCTGGCATCTCGTCCCTTTCCACTTGCCTCTTCCCTGACTTCAGCCTCCAGGCTTGGGAAGCTAGCAGATGAGCAGCAATCTTTGCTGTGCCTTCCTGGTCCCTTTTGTAGCTAAATTTCCTGGTGGCCCACTACAAATCTGGCTCCCACCTCCACCATTCTGATGCAACTGTCCTCAGAAGTTGCCAAATTCTTGCTACTTAACACATTTAGAGACTTTTCAAATCAATTTTTTTTTTTTTTTTAAATCTCCCTCCCTAATACTTGGCAGAGCCAACCAGTTTTCTTTCCAGGGGCTTCTGCTCCTCCACTCACACACCTTGGGGCCCCACATGTGTGGCTTTCTTTGGTTCTCTAGCTGTCAGCACCAACATCACCTGCAAACCTGCTGAAAATGAAGACCACACAGGGCATGGCACATCCCTTTAGTCCCAGCACTCAGGAGGTAGAGATTGGGGCCAGCCTGGGCTATAGAGTGAGTTCGAGGACATCCAGGGCTACACAGAAAAACACTGTCTCAAAAACAAAAATTCCACCAAGAAAAAGACAACAAAACAACAAGGAATAAAGCTTGAGACTTGACTTCTGCCCCTCCCCACAGTTAGAGAAAATTATATTTGAACATTTTTCATAAACAAGTATTTTATAGCTGATAAATTAGTTAAGTCTTTAACTACAGGGGTGTCTGAAGCCATGCAGGAGCATCTGATACTCAATTCTCTGATCCAAAGAGTAAACTGTTCTTTTGTGTTCTGTACCCCACCCATCACAGGGCCTTGCAACGACTGGGTTTTTAATTACTCTGATGGTTGGATTGAAGTAACAGAGGAAGTTGATAAAGGGCAGAAGCTCACAGGTGGAGCCTCCAAAGCTCCCTTAAATTCAGTTGTCAAGGACTTAAGACAGAGTAAAGTGTTGGTTGACCCTACATATGGAATATTAATGAACCAGAGTGGGTCCCTGGGCAAATCTCACTGAAGGGCTAGAATTTAAATTCTCATCTGTCTGGTAAAGAGTTAATATCTTGCCCAATCGATATCATTTGCTATTTGCAAATTCTGCCCTTCACACTCATTCCAGACACCCACAGATTTGTGGAGTGTTCATGCCCACACATTCTTATTGTCTTTGTAAAAACCATTCAGCGTGCCTGTGTTACATTGGCTTAAAGCTATTACCACATCTTTACATAACTCTAGACACAAGTATGAAACAAAATAGAACCCAGGTGGCATTGATTCAGGAGAGCCTATTTATAATTCTCCAGTGTGGTGGCTTATTGTCTTCACTGAAGGGTCAGGTTATTTTGTGTATCTGTAAATGTGAGGAGCTTTTCCCAGGAGAATGGAGACACACTGCAAGCTCTTCCAAACAAGGTGCACTGCAAGTGCAAACTGGAGCATAATTACCACGAGGCAGAGAACACGCTGTGGAATCTTCCTTTTTTGAATGACCTTAAACTAGTGGTTTTCAACCTGTGGGTCACGACCCCTTTGTGAGTCAAAAGGCCCTTTCATAGAGGTCACGGATCAGATATCCTGCATATCATATATCTACATTATGGTCCATAATAGTACTAAAATGGCAGTTATGAGGTAACAATGAAATCATTTTATGGTTGGGGGTCATCACAACATGAGGAACTGTATTAAAGGGTCGAAGCATTAGAAGACTGAGAACTACTGCCTTAAACTAACGGACAGGGAATATATGGAGTGAAGTGATAGCCTCAAGTTTAAATCAAGGCAAGTTTTTTTTTTTTTTTTTCTCTTGAACATTCTGCATTTTTGTCTCAGGAAAAGCTAAGGGAGTTTGTGACCATTTGCATTAGCCCCTGTTCAACTGCCATTCTGTGAATTTCAGTTTTCATGATGTTAATAGTGTCTATCCAAGAGGATCTTCCACGCCAGTCATAGCTGTCATGGCCATCCCAACCTTCTTTGCCAGCGGTTTAGAACATTGCTCTCCTTTTGTTTTAACTTCTCTTGCTATTAAGATGTAATGGATAGGTTTTTTGTTTGTTTTTTGTTTTCGGTACAGGATTTCTCTGTGTAGCCCTGGCTGTCCTGGAACTCACTCTGTGTACCAGGCTGGCCTTGAACTCACAGACATCTGCCTGCCTCTGCCTCCCAAGCAATGAGATTGAAGGCATACGCTACCACCAGGCAGTTTTTTCTTTTAGATGGGGTCTCATGTAGCCCAGGATGGCCTCTAACTTACTATGTAGTCAAGGATAGCCTTGAATTTATGATCCTCCTGCCCTTATTTCCTGAATGCGATATGCTGAGCTAAAGATAGAACCCAAGTCCTGGGGTATACTAGGCAAATACTCTGCCACTGAGCTATGTCCCCACCCCAAGAACTGTTTAATTTCATAGTTAAAGAGGCAAAGCAAGTAGTCCTCCCCTCCCTCTCTATCTGGATGAAGACTTGATGCTACAGAAATCATCTGTCTCCATCAGGGAGAGGCCAAGAGACTCCAAGAAGCATCAGCCCAGCACCACAAAGCCTCTCAACAGGCTCCGGAGAACAGCACTTCCTCAGCAGCTCCTTAAACCAGTCTTGTATCCTGGTGCCCAGGCTTTTCCTCCATGTAGGGAGGAAAGCCCTGCTTCAGTCTCTCCAATTAAACTGAAAGCTAGGGGAAAAGATTAAAATCAGTACCAGTTAACTAATGCAGTTCATCGCAGGCATCTCTCAGAACATCTTTTTCCAACAGCATCAGAACAACAGATGTAATCAGGACTTTTGGCTATTCATTTCATACAGTGGAGTCAACACCTATTCTAGTCATTCAAAAAGTCAGCCAAATTGTGTGTGTGTGTGTGTGTGCGCGCGTGTGCCTGTGGTGTGTGTGCATGCCTGTGGTGTGTGTGCATGCCTCTGTGGTGTGTGTGCATGTCTGTGTGCATGTGTGTATTTTTTGGAGGGCTTCTTGCCCCTTTAGGTATCCACACTTGCTGGGGAAAAGGGTTTATGGCAGGACTCATTCCCTGTGGAAACAGACAGCAAACAAATATTCCAGTTGTAATGACAGTAGAGATTGAGACTGTCTGCCAAGGGGTCCTGAGAGGCTAAGATGGAGGTAGCAATGCCGGCAGTAACTCCACTGTGTCCTCAATAAAGGGGCAAGTAAGCAGAGATGCCATCTATTCTAGCTGATGAGGAGCATTCCGTATTCTTTAGTTGAGAAAGAAGGGGTGAAGCAAGCAGGGAGACAGCCAGAAATGTGAGCAGAAGAAATCCTGGGAGTGAGTGATTGACCAGTGATTCGAAGGAAGTGGTCAGGAGAGGTCACAGGACCTGGCTTGGGTGACTTGCTGTGTACAGCACATCCATTAGCATTTTCAACAGCAAAATGACCCCATTCTCTGTCACTTCCTATATGCTAGCCCCTTCCACTACCGCTTGCTGCTCTGTCCTTAAAGGGGTGGGACAGGTCATCCCCATCTTAAATTCATGCTGGCCTCTTGGTTTGTACTGGTTACAGAATGCACCAGCCATGATGAGTTCTGCATTAGTGCCACTCAGCCTCCAGAGGCCTTGCCCACTTCCACTCACTGTCTTGGAACAGTGCTCAGCCACTCCGAGGACAAGCCTTGCCAACCTCCTGGATGAGCCGGCAGTTAGCTGCCAGACCTGAGTGAGTTTGGTGGAGCAATCCAGCCTGTCATTATTACCCTGGGGCTTGTAAATTCTCAGCTATAGCCTCAGAGAGCTCAACAGGCTTTCAAAACCTGTCCTAAGAACAGCCATGAATGTCGTACTGTAAGCTGTGTGGTTTGTCATGCTGTGCAAGCTAACACATAAAACTGGGATAGAGGAAGGCAATGAGTAAGGGAGGGGCTGTCTAGTAGACAGCTGGGCAGATGGGACTCAACTATAGAGACTGCAAGGCTTCTTTCTGCCTGGTTATGGTGGGATCCAAGAACCAGCCATATTTATCTTCTGTGCCTGCTTCCTCCTACTCACACCCCCTATTCTAAATTTCATCACATACCTACCTACTAGGAAATGTTTGAACAGTGAAGTAGATCCAGGAGCCAAGCGCACATGGTGGTATTTACTGTGGGGAATCAGGCCAGAAGCAAGCTCCCTGAGTTTGAGTGAGTCACTTCACCCTGCAACAGCAGGAAAGGGGCTGCCTGGGTTTGGATGCTGAGCTGTGGGAAACGACTGCCCCCTACGGGAGTTCTCAAGTAAGTGTCAGCAATTACCTTGGTTCATACTAAATTAGTAAATTAGGGCCCTTCCCCCGGCCCTACCCTTTTCCAAGGTGATGTCACCCCTCAGTACCCCTTTACTTTTTTATTATTATTTACTTATTTATTTATATATGTACATTTGAGACAGTCTTATGTAGTCCAAACTGGCCTTTAACTCAAACCCTCTATGTAGCCAAAGATGACCTTGAACATTCTGCCCCTCCTGTCTCCACTGGGTGTACCACCACACCCAGTTTACAGGGTGCTGAAGCTCGACTTCAGGGTTCCCATCAGCACTCTGTCAAATATTGGATTTCTTCTTCCCATTGTCCCAGAAACATCCATCCAGTTGCAGCTTTTGCTCTTCTGGTGGCCCAGCTGCTCTCTAATGTTCACGCTCCAGGCTAGTGGCCCATGCTGGCCGCTGCGGGTACTATCAGGACCCGGCAGGCACAATTTGAGCTCTCTTGGGCTCCACTGGCTTGGGACCCGCGCAACTGGGTGAGCAGAGCGCGTCAGGCGGCCTGGCGGTGCGCACGCCCGCTGGTGACAGTTCCCTGCGCTCACACTGCTCCCACCACTCCAGGAAGGGGCGGGGAATAGGAGGTGCTAAAGGCGCCTACCGGGCTCCCCGAGCTCTTTAAAAACCGTGAGCTGGGGACAACTCCGCTGGCCCGGCCGCATCCCGCCTTGTGTCCAGCCAGCTATCCTGCAGCGCGGTCGCGGGACGTGCCCATGCGTCCGCCAACCATGTCTGGGCACTTTCTGCTGGCTCCCATTCCCGAGTCCTCCTCCGACTACCTCCTGCCCAAGGACATCAAACTGGCGGTGCTAGGCGCGGGTCGTGTGGGCAAAAGCGGTGAGTGGGGCAAGGGATCGCGCCGCTCGGCGACAGCAGGGGTCCCCGCCCGCAGGGTTACAGGGATACAGGAAGCCCCCCTCCTGATTTCTCTGCCAGTCCACTCCTGAGCTCTGGATGGGGTTGGCGGCTGTTGAGGGTCGCTCCAGTCTCAACCGTCACATCCCACGGGGGAGCCACTTTATCCCGGGAACCTGGGGAAACGCGCGCTCTTCCCGTGGGGGCGACCACTTTGACCCAGTTCTTCAATTGATTTTCCTACTTCATTTTTCAGCAATGATTGTGCGCTTCTTAACAAAGAGATTTATCGGCGACTACGAACCCAACACAGGTTAGTTAGACTGGCTTCCTGCTCCTTGCCTTTTGTGCTTCAGTCTGTTTGTCCTCCCTCCCCTCCCTTGCTCCCTCTTTCCTTTGCTGACCAGAGCGTGAGAACTCAAATGCAAACTCCTCTTCGCTGTGCAGGCAAACTGTATTCGAGACTCGTCTATGTGGAGGGGGACCAGCTATCACTGCAGATCCAGGACACTCCGGGAGGCATCCAGGTAAGGACTGACTGTGAGGAGGGTGTGCGGTGAGATGCCTCGGCTTGTCTAATACGAATTTAAATGTAGGCGTGGGCTGTCTGTCACGGGTGAACTGAGGGTTGCGATGTTGGATGCCCTCCAAGGGGGAAGGGAATGGTTGGTTAGAACTAGTTTGCTCTTTTTTAAAACACTACTTTTAATTAATTAATTGTTTTAAAGATTGTGCCTTGCTATGGCCTCCTGACTGGCCTATCACTTGCTTTGTAGTTCAGGCCTGACTTGGATTTACTATAATCCTTGATGCCTCAGCCTTCCAAGTGTGGAGATTGCAGGCTGAGCCATCCCACAACTCCCCACCCCCCACTCCCCACCCCTTCAGCAGTAGCTTCTTTTGCAGCCCTGGCTGACCATCAAGGCCTGGGCTGCTTAGGCAGGTAACAACACTTTAAGAGAACATCCAGGAACAAATTAACAACACCTGGCCGAGGGGTGGGGGGCAGTGCTGGGGATGTAGCTTAGTAGTAAACGCTCACTCCGGCAGGTCCAGGGTTCAATACCCAGAACCACATTAAAGAAGCAAGCAGTAGGTGGGATTCTGGAGGGTGAGGGCCTGCTTCCTGGCCAAGGCTGCCAAAAATGTTAGGGGCTGTTTGTTTCTCCAAGCCAGTAATTGCAATCAGATAACCTCTTGGCCATCAGTATGGAATGCAACTTACTAATTGCTTAGCCCTTCTAGGGAGGAAAGGTCCTGTGGAAGAGTGCAGAGAAAGGAATTCGTTTTTGTAACATTCTCAAGAAGTTGACTGCTAAAAATATTTTTTATGGGCTTGGGAATAGATATTTATGTTGGCTTATTTCCAGAGTTTTGTTTGTTATGAATTAGTTCCCTGAAAACTAAGCCACTCTGGGCTGTAATTATCCTTGAGTCGTCAGAGTTCACTGAAAGCTGCCTGTGGAGCTGGGGGTTAGAAGTGTACATCCATACTAGCTCAGAAAGGAATCCAGGGTAAGCATTGGTCTGAGGCTTTCTCTGTCCAAAGCCTCTTACAGAATCGAGGTAGAGCCTGACAATCACATTTATTGACATCTCCATCCAGTCAGTGTTCCTCCAAGGGTTACTGCAGAATCATGTCTGAGCTTCTTTGACCAGGTCCCATTTTGGTTTTCCTCAGGCCCAAGATAACCTCAGCCAAACGGTGGACTCTCTGTCCAAGTGCGTGCAGTGGGCCGAGGGCTTTCTGCTGGTCTATTCCATCACAGACTATGAGAGCTACCAGTCCGTTCGGCCACTTTACCAGCAGATCCGGAAGGTCCACCCTGATGGAAAAGCCCCTGTCATCATCGTGGGCAACAAAGGAGACCTCTTGCATGCCCGGCAGGTGCAGACACATGAAGGTCTTCAGCTAGCCAATGAGCTGGGCAGTGTCTTCCTTGAAATTTCCACTAGTGAAAACTACGAAGACGTCTGTGATGTGTTTCAACATCTCTGTAAAGAAGTGAGCAAGCTGCACAGCCTCAGTGGGGAGCGGAGGAGGGCCTCCATCATCCCCCGGCCTCGCTCCCCGAACATGCAGGACCTGAAGAGGCGCTTCAGGCAGGCTCTGTCCTCCAAAGTAAAAGCCCCCTCTGCCCTGGGGTGACCCATCTCAGACAGACTGGTGACTTTTGTTATTACTATTATTATTATTACTAAGCATTTGTGCAGCCACAAAGACTGGGCCTGTCCCCTTTAAAACATATCGAGAGTTTATTTTTATAATGACTTTATTGGCTTTCAAGTGTATGTGTATTTCTGAAAATTCAGACAATGATTGACTAGATGTTGGATTTTTTTTTTTTTTTACTGTAACTGTTAGCCACTTTTCCATTAAAGGCAAAATGGCAATACTATTCATTGTTTTCTGAATGTCTTTTTATAGAAATCTTGCTTGCACGAGAGCCCAGAAGTGCTCAGTGCTTGGCCTTGAGTCTGAACTCTGATTGGCGTCTTGAAGTAGGGAGGGGGTCATGCAGAAAGAGGGAGTCAGCTCTGGGAGAGAGAAGTATGCAGAGGAGGGAAAGGGGTTTGCATAGCTACAGGATGGCCTTAATTAGGGCAGTTCTTCATAGTCAGGAAGTTGACACTGGTTTTCCAGCCCAGTGGTATGTTGGGAACTGATGCTAAAATGCAATGATCTGTCATTATTATTTACTTATTTGTACAAATGAGAGTGTAGCCGCTCTACAGAATATTTTGGAAAACAAAAGCCCAGCTAGATGCTGGCACATGCCCATGATCCTATCCAGAAGCATAAGTGTCAGACCCCCCTGAGCCACGTGTGGAAACCCCGATATAAAACTAGTGTCCTGGGATGGAGCTCAGTGATAAAATGCATGCTTGCTGTGCTCAAGGTCCATGGTTTGATTCCCCAGCACGTCCAAAGAGGGAAGACAATCCCCTTTGTCAGGATCCTTTATGTCAGTAAGTGAGCTTTGCTATCCAGGAGTGGCCTCCTTCCTCCTTCCCTTCCTGCATCCCAGACCCTCGGCCGTATATGGAAATAAGATCATCAAAGTATGATTCATGAACCAAAGATGCAGATGGGGAGTTATTTCACAGTGAACACAATCCATGGATAAGGGGCATTGACTTCCTGGTGAACAAGGACCAAAGTTGTTGCGGTCTTCCTTCACCATCAGGGTAGAAGCCTCTGGTAAAGCAGAGTATAACTGATATTTGAGATGTATCTTGGGTCTTGGGGATTGAACCCAGGGCCTTACACTCTAGCACTGAGCTTCACCCCAGCCTCTGAGGCATATCTTTTCCTGTGTGCCCTTTAGGAAGACGCTGGCTTGTGGACCACTATGGACACGAAGACAAAATAGGAGGGAGGTGTGGGTATTGAAGCACCTGGTGAGGGCTTGGAGACTGCAACACTGTTGCAGCCTGAGCTGTAGATCTTCAGGACTTGGTTAGGGATGGCCTGTCCACAGCTTTATCTCTCAAGGTGCTGGTAAACTCGTTTATACATATCTTGAAATCCAGGGGTTGAGATCAGTAAGTGGGACACTAACTAACTCACATATGAAGTCTGACAAGGGTTATGGAACTTGCTGGAGGGAGTAGATGTTCCTTTCAAGTTCTCAGGTGTGGTATTTGGCCGGAAGTTACACTGGAAGAGGAGGGGACACACTTCAAACAAAAACATCGTCAAGTGGCTATGTCTGTGCTTTTTGGAATCATCTAAAAGCTACATGCCCTCACCTTCTATTCATAAGCACACTCTGTAAGGCACTGGGTCTATCAGTGCTGTTTTTCTTTAAAGGTCCACTCATGCCTCTTTCAAGGACTTTATAGCTCTTCTCTATACCAGACATCAAAGATTAGACAAGGGGCTGGAGAGTCAGTTCAGTGATTAGGCTCACTGGCTGTTCTGCCAGAGGACCTGGGTTTGATTCCCAGCTCCCATACAGTAGCTCACGACTGTTTGTAATCCAAGTCCCAGGGTATCTGATGCCCTCTTCTGCAGGCACAGGAACAGGATTGTCTGCCTTTCTCATTATACTCCAGGTTCTTCCAGGCCTCCCCACCTTGGCACAAGCTATCCCTAGGTCTCATCTACTTTCACTTAGTCCTTCCCTAAGTAAGGGCTTACTAACTTTTCTTCCAGGACCCATGTCATATGCTGTATACCAGATTTGACTCTGGGATGCCTTTTGGGGGTTTCCTTATCCATGCTATATAACCCAATGGTGTCAGGAGCACTCATGTTAGAGGGAATGCCCCCAAAGGCAGCAACTGCATTATGACTTTGTATGCCGCCTGCTTCATTCTGCTAATACCCACAGCCTAGCAGGTGTTTTGTTTTAGTTTGTGTTTTCATTTTGACATGGTCTCTTGTAACCCAAGCTAGTCTTACTTCCATTTGAACCTTGATCCTTCTACCCCCACCTCTAGAATGCTGGCATGTTGTGGAATAGAATATTTGTTTAACTATGTGAGGATGTGTTGCATTTGTTTCGTTTCGTTTTGTTTTGTTTTCAAGACAGGGTTTCTCTGTAGCTTTGGAGCCTGTCCTGGAACTCGCTCTGTAGACCAGGCTATCCTCGAAATCACAGAGATCTGCCTGACTCTGCCTCCCAAGTGCTGGGACTAAAGGTGTGCACCACCACCACCTGGCTACCCATGATCTCTTTCTAGGACACAGCCCCAAGTGACCTAACTTCCCTCTGTTAGACCCCAGCTCCCAAAGTTTCCATTATAGGCTGCAATCAAGGCTTTGACATGAGACACTGGAGGAACATTCTACATCCAGTCTATAACACAGGCCATAAATTACTCTTCCACCCAAGGACACCTCTACCAAGACCTGCAATATCAAAGAAAGTTAAGAAAATTAGACAATTTGTATCTAAAAGAGTACCCAATCGGGGTTTGGTGGGAGGGGACAAGTTCTAAATGTTGAAAAATACCATTTAGAATTCTATAATCTTTTGAAAAGTGGCTTAATTCTTCCAGTGGGTTTCATGCCCTCAGAACAAAGGTGACATGCCTCGGCCTCTTTCTATGGATCTTAGCTTGTGCACATAGACACAAGAATATCTGAGTCTCCCATCATTGCCATAACTACAATGTGTCCAGGTCACTGCCTGGTGTCGGGGGGGGGGGGGGGCCCTTCTGCTGGCAACAATCTAAGATCATATACCCAATTAGGATATTTTCAGTTACAAAAGCTAAGCAACAGGTTTGGCTCAAGAGGCTCAAAAGATGAGTTCCAGGGCAGTTTCATAAAGAGTCCTAGCCTCAGTGGTCTCAGGTAGGCTGATGGGCTAAGTGGAGAGTGTAACACAGTCATTTTCTGTCTACAGCATCACAGATAACAGATCCCCAGATCCCAGAGTCTTCCTTCGGTGAGTGGATTCAGTTTCCCAGAAATGGCTCAACAGGGAAGTAGACTGCCTGCTCTTACAGAGCTTAATGGCCTGTTGTCCCTGTCCCAGCCTCCTGCTGATTGGTGGCTTGGTCCCCTGGGGCTCATAAAGCTTAGAGAGTATCCAGGCAGTTCCTGGGATGGTTGTCTTGGAGATGGAGGCTACTGTCAGCGCAACATTCATGATGAGGAAGTGGGGAGTTGTTGGATTTGTGTGTTGGGAAAAAAATCTGAGGACTTGGACTCAATTGGGCAACAAGGAAACCATTCAAGAGGAAGCTTGCTCCAAGCCAACCTCAAAAGAATGAAGGCAGAAGAATCACAAAAGATCCAAACGCCATCCTCTGTCTTCCAGGGTGGAAGTCCCAGAACTCTGGACAGAAACTCAGAAGGATGTTGACAACATGGTGGGAGCCCAGAGGAAGTAGCCCTAGACTTAGGCCCTCCGAGGTGTCATACACCTCTATCCCCATGATGGGGTAAGACCATGGCTTCCGGTGGTCCCCGGTGCAGCTTGGATCTGGCCTGTATCACCTAGGCCCATGTGTTGAGGACTGGGCCACACAGCCATCTTGTTGCCATTGGAGAGAGGAGGCAGAACATTTAAGAGGTGAAGTGGGGGGCATGCCCTACAAAGGGAACTGTGGGAGTCATCTGATTCTCGTTTGCTTCCTGGTGACAGAGTGAATGATCCTCCAAATTCCCCTCCCCTTGTTTTTGTTTTTGTTTTTGGAGACAGAGTTTCACTGTATAGCACTGGCTGTCCTGGAACTCACTCTGTAGACCAGGCTGGCCTTGAACTCAGAGATCCACTTGACTCTACCTCCCAAGTGCTGGGATCATAGGCATGTGCCACCACCACCCAGCCCTCCTACCCCTTTTTAATATTTTATTCTGTGTGTATCCATGTTTTCCTGTAAGGAGCCGTTACAAGCTAGTGCGCATGCGCACTAGGTAACTTTGTAACTTTCTAGCCCTTGGTCTCCGCCCCTCCCGTGACGTCATATGGTCCGATCAGCTGATGTCATATGGTCCCATGAGCTTCAACCAGTCAGGGGGTGACAGTCCAAGGCGGTGGTTGCCAGCCTATATAAGGGATGGGTTTTTGGGTGTTCGGAGTCTCCTCTCTGTAAGCTTTTGCTCTCCCTCTCAAGACGCATTAAAGCTTTACTGCAAAAGGATCCTGAGCAGAAGGATCCTGAGGAGTGTGCCGCGTCGTTTTTTGCTGGTGAGAAGGTAGTGCGGGACATCTGGTGCCGAAACCCGGGAAATCATCGTCAGCACCATTGGAGACCCCTTGGCTACAAGGAGGATTCAGAACTGCAGGGAGGTACGATTCGGAGAGATATGTCTTTTCTGGACTTTGGCTTGGGATTGTTGATCTTTTTCGCTGTTGTAGCAATCTTGAAGAAGTCCAGAATAACATGTCAGAAGCTTTACTGCAGAAGGATCCTGAGCAGAAGGATCCTGAGGAGTGTGCCGCGTCGTTTTTGCTGGCGAGACGGTAGCGCGGGACATTTTCCTGCATGAATGTCTGTGCACCACACACATGCCTGATGTCTTCAGAAGAGGATGTCAGATCTTCTGGAACTGAAGTTAAGGATTTGCCCTGTGGGTACTGGGAATCAAACCCAGGTCATCTGCAAAAGCAGCCAGTGTTCTTAACTGCTGAGCCATCTCTCTGGCCCCAAGATGAATGGTTTGGCATTTCTGTCCTCATGCCCTGCCTCCCTGCCTCACTACAAACTGGAAACAATGGGGCAAGAAGACCATGAACGGTAACCTCTAAAGCTATGAGACTAAGGACTCTCTATTGTCTTTATGTGCTTCTTTTCTGTTTGTTTTGAAGCAGCTTAACTTAACATCAGTGCACCCATGACAGGCTGCAGACTAACAATACTGGGACTAGGCCTCACCCTTACAATAACCAGGAAAAACCACAGACTGTATCCTATGGGGGAACCTATCAGAATTGAGACAAACAAGTGCTAGCTGCTCCAGAACATTAAGACTAGCTTACCTAACTTGTATATAGGTTGCCAATTTCCTTGCAGCAATGCCAGTATCGATACTGTTTGGCAAAACTTCTGTTGCCCCACTCCTGCCTAATCAGGAGTTCAGTCCCCATCTGGATCTGGAATTCCCCTACCACCTCCCCCTCTCCCCCACTCCCTATCCTTTATTCCTTAAAAACCCTGCCACAGTGGAGCTCACTGCTCTCCCTGATCCAACTGCTGTGTCGGAGCTGACAGAGTATCCAAGCTCAAGCTTGCAATAAAGGCTCTTTGCTTTTGCAAAGAACCCGGACTCCTGGTGGTCTCTGGGGGGCTTACGATGCAGGCATAACAGTTTGTCTTTTTTTGGTTTTGTTTGCTTTATTTTATTTTGCTTTTTCAAGATAGGGGTTCTCTGTGTAGCGTAGCCCTGGCTGTCCTAGAACTCACTCTGTAGACCAGGCTGACCTCAAACTCAGCAATCCACCTTCTTCTTCCCAAGTGCTGAGATTGAAGGCATGCAGGGTCACTACCTAGCTATACGATTGCTTCTTATCTTAGGTATGTTAGCATAGTAAAGTCCCTCATCATTGCCCTCCCCATTCCTGTCTTAGTTGTAAGTTGTTATTATGTATTTATTTATTTATTTGGTATTGAGGATGGAACCTTAACACATAGTAGGCAAGTGCTCTGCCACTGAGCCTTACCTCAGCCCCCAAGATCTGTCGCTGAAGCCCCCTCTTCTTGTCAATGCTTCATTGCTAATTCCACCGTACAACTCCAAAGGATGATTTAATTAACAAGATCCGGGTAGTCCTGGAAGGATGAACAAAGTCCAAAGGACCAAATTGCGTATCCGGTACACTCGTAGTACTTCACAAACGACCCATGAAATGCAAACTAGAATAACAGAAAAATAAATCAATTGAACAGGAGAATAAATCTGTTTTGCTTGTGTTGAGGCGAAGGGCACAGCGGAAGTCCTCGAGTTTATTAATATCTGTTTAGAAAAATGAGTGGAATAAGCATCAGTGGGAGGAGGCGGTAAACAGCGGAGCAGGCAAGGAGCGGAGGAGGGATCACTGCTCACTGACTCTGACCTTTGTGTTCCTTGTAGATGCTGTGATTTGCATTTTCTTTCGTTTGTTTTTGGCTTGGATTTGTTTTTCCAGGCAGGATTTCACTGTGCAGTCCTGGCTGTCCTGGAACTCACTCTGTAGACCAGGCTGGCCTCCAAAGCACAGAGATCCACCTGCCTCTGTCTCTGGAATGCTGGGACTGACGACATGCATCACTATGCCCATTCACCTGCTCTCACTCTTGCTGACAAGTTCATGTGCTCTGTGGCTTTGGTAGGTATTAAAATGAACCTTTTCAGGATTCTAACATGGACTGAAGACAGTGGCTGTCCAGGAATCCTTCAGGACGCCAGCACCAGATTGAGACAGCTGAGACATCCAGCTTCGTGGACTGAACAACTGCGGGCTTCTCCTTTCTAGTGTGAGAGAGACAGCAGCTGTTGGACTGCAGACCACATCCTGAAACGGTCTCATAAATCCCCTTTGAACACATAATCCATTGCATCATCTCTTCCCTTAGAGGAGCCTGACTGACATAGGTACCTAAGGTTGTTTCTGGCTCATTCATGAGTCCAGGTGGGTGTGTCTTCTGAATTGTTTCTATCACACTGTCCTAGCAGTCTCTTCCTTTCTTTTTCCTTTTCTCTATTTATTTTGAGACAGGGTCTCACTGTCTATGTAGCTCTGGCTGTCCTAGAACTCTATATATGGAGCAGGCTGGCCTTGAATTCATGGAGTTGGCCTGCCTCTGCCTCCCAAGTGCTGGAATTAAGGGTGTGCGCCACCATGTTAGGTTTCCTCTTTTTCTTCTTCTCCTCTTCTTCCTTCTCCTTTAAAAAATATTTACTTGGGGCTGGAGAGTTGGCTCAGTGGTTAAGAGTACTGGCTGCTTGTCCAGAGGACCCACAACTCACAACTGTTTGTTATTACAGTTACAGGGGATCTGACACCTTCATACCAATGCACATAAAATAAAGGTAAATAAATTCTTAAGCCGGGCGGTGGTGGCCCATGCTTTTAGTCCCAGCATTCGGCAGACAGAGACAGGTAGATCTCTATGAGTTCAAGACCAGCCTGGTCTACAGGAGCTAGTTCCAGGATAGCCTCCAAAGCCACAGAGAAACTGTGTCTCAAAAAACCAAAAAATAAATACATAATTAATTAAAAATATTTGCTTTTATTATCTTTGTGTGTGTGTGTGTGTGTGTGTGTGTGTGTGTGTGTGTATGTGTGTGCACATACGCACACATGTGTGCAAGTGCCTGCAAAGCCAGAGCAATTGGATCTCCATGGAGCATGAGTTGTTGACAACAGGGGGGTTGTCAGTTGCCTGAGTGGTTGCTGGGGACATCAACTCTGGTCCCCTGGAGAAGCAGTATGAGCTCTTAACTGTGGAGACATTCGTGCATCCCCTCCTTCTCTGAGTGGAAATGAGCATTCCCAGAGAAGGGCTCCGTGAACAAAAGGGACATTTTTAGTTTCCTCCTCACTTTAAAGAGGCCATGGCAACCTTTAATCCAGGTTGGTGGATCTCTGTGAGTTTGAGCCCACCTGGTATACATAGTGTGTTCCAAGACAGAGCTACATAGACCCAGTCTCAAAAAAAAAAAAAAAAAAAAAAAAACCTCTACTACTGTGGCTCGAGTTGATAGTCCTGTCCCAGGAACCCTGAGCAGTAAGTTCTGGGGGACATATCACACTGGGAAGAGACCTGATGAGGACCCTGGCCTCATCTGAGCGTGTGTGTTGACAAAGTCTGTGGAGAAGGAGAATGAGAGAACACTGTGTCAGGAGCTCACCCCAAGAGGTTCGGCTCATGGCTTTATTAGAACTTGAGTACCCGAGGAAGCTCCACCTCTTGGAGATAGTCAGCTCAGCTTCTGCTTTCTATGGCCTCCCAGTTGGGGATTTTGGCTCAACACACATTTGGGGGGACTAAGTGGGGACTTTCAAATCATTCAGACCTGTTGCTTTAATGTTCTCAATAACCCGTCAAGGCAACTTGATCACACCCATGTTTCAGATGAGGCCATAGAGAACAAGCAATGACCTAAAGTCACAGGAGTCAAGAGCCTAGGTCTGCCTTCAGGAAGGGACACACATTCCTTTATATAGGGCTATTACTTCTGTTCACGCCTATGTCCGTGTCACTCTCTTTGGGAAGTTTATCCCAAGGGATAAGGGGGACACTGGAGTCCGATTCCAAAAGCCATTGTTCTAGCTGTGTGGAGGAACCTGTTTATCAGGCCCCTGGCTTATACTGACATCTAAAGTCTTGGGTTTGTAACTCAGGACAGCAGGACCTCAGCCCGGCTCCCTCAGGCTTCCTGCCCATCCAGCTCTGAGCTAGCTTTGAAGGGACACAGCAGCCTTGCTGAGTAAGTTGGGGGAATCCCCTGGTGGGCTGTGGTGAGGCCGGGGTGGGTGTGGCACCCTGGAGGAGCTCTATCTGGGTCCCCTCAACACCACCTGGTCCTCTATGGCCAGCTAACCCTTGAACATTTCTTTGAGAGCCACTCTGGGATCAGGTGGGAGGTGAGAGATGACAGGTGGTCAGGAGAGCTTCAGGCTCCCAGGACCCCCCCACTGGCCATATTCTCCACTCAGCTTTCCTCTGACTAGTATCCTGGGAAGCTGCCCCCAGTAACTCAGGCCTCCTTTCCCTCAGGACACAACAGAGCAGAGTTGGGGGAGGAGGAGCATGACTGAATGTAACCTCAGAGTCCCAGGGGAACTCAGGAACCAGAGGCTTACCACCAAGAGGGGAGAGGCCAGAGGCAGAAATCCACAAAGCATATTCAGGAACTAAAGGCACCCTGTCTCCTACCTCAAGGACTTGAACATGTGTGTATGTATACATGCATATGTTATGTGTGCATCCATGGGTTTCTCTGAGTGTGTGCATTAGAGTATACATGGGCCTGTTTGTATGTAAGCAGGTGTATGCGTGAGTTTCTGTATGTGTGCATCTGTATGTGCTTGTGTACATGAATTATATGTGTATGTGTGAATGTGTGTACATGTGTGCGTGTGTGGGTCTATGTATGTGCCTGCAGAGTCTCTGTGCGTATATGTACATGTGTATATTTGTGTTTGCGCATGTGTGAATGTACAGGTATGCATGTGTTCATACGAATGTGTGTATGTGTGGTGTTTTCATGTGAATGTGTGTTTGTGTGGGTTTATGTGTGTGCATTTGTTTGTGCGACTATGTATGTATAGCTGTGCATGCATATGCAAGTGTGTGTGTGACTGTGAATATGTTTGTGTATGTGTGTGTGTTGTATGTGTGTATGTGTGTTGAGTATGTGGATGTGCATGTGTGTGTATGCTGTATGTGGGCTCAGAGTTTAAAAAAAAAAGAACAAAACCCAGTGAGTCAGGTGGTAGAGGCTCATACCTTTAATCCCAGCACTCAGGAAGCAGAGGCAGGCAGATCTCTGTGAGTTTGAGGCCAGCCTGGTCTCCAGAGCAAGGGCCAGGACAGGCTCCAAAGCTACACAGAGAAACTGTCTTGGGAAAAAAAAAAAAAAAAAAAAAACAGTGAGGCTAAGGAGACGCTGGTCACATTTATAATGCAGTGGTCAAGATAAGGAACCCTATCAGCTCCCATCGTTCCTAAGTGTGAGCTCTGGTTTCCTGCATTTGGCACATTAGCCTGGGATCTCCAGGAAAACAGAATAGACAGGGGAGAGCTACACCTTCAGGAATCATCACTTCAATACTAGTATCCACCTAGGTGTAGCCAGATGGGGAGGGGAGCTAGAGTGGCAACAGGCTCTTGTAAGCGTAGAGGCAGATGGGCTGTGTTCAGCAATGGGCTCATGCAATCACAGAGGCAGGCAGGCTGTGTTCAGCAAGCTGGAGCCTCAGGAAAGCTGAGGTCACAGAACATAAAGGCCCCAGCAGAATTCTCTCCTGCTTTTTGTCTTTTCACTTGGGCCTTCACTTGATTAGAGAAATCCTCCCATATCAGGGAGGGCAATCAGCTTTACTCCTTCTGCTATCTAAAGTATTAATGCTGTCCAGTCCAAAACCACCCTTCAGCTAAACCCAGGTTGATGTATGACCAATATCTGAGTGCCGGTGGCCTTGCCATGATATGAACAGCTGAGCTGTTACACAGAGTTCATTTGACTTCCCCACACTTAGTGCTTGCTGTTATCATGGCTGCCTTGGATGGATGAGGGAAAAGAGGGTCAGAGAGGCTGATCAACCATCTCATTGTCTCTCCTTAAGTGGCACAGTTGATACTGAGATCTGAGCCTTGGTGGTTGAGGCCACTCTGCTGACATCTGTACTAATCGTCTTGTCATCTGTGTCCTAGTGAGTGTTCTAGAACCTGCTCCACACTCCTAATCAATCGCTGAATATTGCACAGGTAGAATGACCTGATGATTAGTAAAGGGTTTCTTTTCTTTTTTGTTTTTTGAGACAGGGTTTCTCTGTAGCTTTAGAGCCTGTCCTGGAACTCACTTTGTAGACCAGGCTGGCCTCGAACTCACAGAGATCCACCTGCCTCTGCCTCCCAAGTGCTGGGATTAAAGGCATGTGCCACCGCCGATGGCTATAAAGAGTTTCTTGAAGAGTCACAGGCTGAGAGAGCTGGAAAGCTAAGGTGGGGCTTTGTTCTCACAGGGGACTAAGACAGGTTGCGATATCCAACTGCTCTGGAGAAATGGTGGCTCACCCATGCTGTCTGCTGTGCAGACTCGCTGCAGATGGAGTTTAGAGACTGAGAGTTACAGGAAAATGGCAGAGGCAGTCATGTCTATTTAGTGACGATGGGTTGATAAGCCCATGACAATGACAAAGGCCAGGCCCGGGGAGGCAAGCCTGCAGCTGCCCTTTGAGAAGCACCCACGTCCTGCAGCATCAGGAAGGAGGCGTGGTCTGCTCTGTGAAAGGCATCTGGGAAGCAGCTGAGGGGGCCTGGCTGCAGCTACTTGATGCAGTGTGCAGGAGGACAACAAAGAGGTGGGGGCATCGCCAGTGTCCTGTGAACAACAGCAGAATGGACAGAGCTCAGAAGATGCAGCAGGGACAATTTGAAAATGGAGCGCACGAGAAAGGCATCTGAAACAGAAAGGACAAGAGTCATCAAAGGTGAGCTGGCACCTGCAGCATGGGAGAATTGGGGTATCCCAGCAGAGGATTGGGTGAAGAAGGGTGCCACAGTCAGAGACATGAAAATGCCTCCGTTTAGGTTAGATGGCAGGAGACATAGATTTGCAGAGGGCAGACTTTTCAAGTCCCTCGAGTGGAAGCAGTGGCTTTAGACAGTATGGCACCTCTTGTGCGGAAGGGCAGACAGTGTGACCCAAAGGGCTCAGAAGTAGCACCAATTCCTTTTCCCTGGAAGGCTGTCTGATTTCATAATAGTCTTAACTTTACAAAAAGATAGTCTACACTGTTAAGGACTCTACTTGTTCCAACTGAAGGGTTAGATACACACCCTAAGAAGGAGTGTTTTGTTTTTAAAGTGTGTGGTGTATGTATTGCGGGTGTACGTGTCTGTGTGTGTGGTGTATGTGGGTTTGCACATGTGAGGTGTATGTGTATGCGTATGTATGTGCAGGTACACTGGTCTGTGTGTGGCAAGGGCAGAAGTGGATGTTAAGTGTCTTCCTCTATCACTTTCCGTTTTACTGCTTTTCTTTATCAAAAAATACATTTAAAAATACATTCTTTGAGAACTTCATACCACTTTATTACTTTTTTGTTGTTGTTGTTGTTTTTTAAGACAGGGTTTCTCTGTGTAGCTTTGGAGCCTATCCTGGTACTTGCTCTGGAGACCAGGCTGGCCTCGAACTCACAGAGATCCGCCTGCCTCTGCCTCCCGAGTGCCACTTTATTTTATTTGTATATGTGTGTGCCTAAGTAAATCATGTGCACATGTGTGTGCTGGGGACCTGTGGCATTGAGAAGAGATCAGGTCCACAGAACTGGAGGTACGTGTGTCTATGAGCCACCTGATGTGGGTGCTGGGAACCTGGTCCTCTGCCAGAGCAAGCAGTGTTCTCAAACTCTGAGCCATTGCACCAGGCTCCCCCTTGCTGTTTCTGAGACAGGGTCTCTCCCTGAATCTGGAGCTCCCCATTTCAGCTAAACTGGTGAAGCCCCAGGACTTGTCTTCCAGTGCTTCGTGGTTCCAGGTAGGCACCACCCTGCCTGGCTCTCATGAGGATGCTGGGGATCTGAACTCAGGTCTTCATGCTTCTGCAGAATCCACGTCACCCACTGAGCCACCTTCCCTAGCCCCTGTTTTTAATTTCATAATAATAATTTTGCCTTTGCTGGGTGCCACTTCATCAAGATGGTGCCGTGTGTTTATGTCCCGCATGATAGGCACATTTTCTTCTGTGTGGTCCTCCACTTCTGAATCTACAGGTAAGTACCATTTTTCTTTGCAGAGGGACTAGCAGACTTTATAAAGAGACTGTCTCTTTAATTTGTTGACGGTTTTGTTTTAAGACTGGGTCTTACGCTGTGTAGCCCAGGTTGGACCAGGACTCATGATCCTGCTGCCTCTGGCTCCTGAGTGCTGGGATTAAAGGCATGTGCCACCACTGCTCAGCCTTCCTTTCTTCCTTCCTTTCTGCCTTCCTTCCTTCCTTCCTTCCCTCCCTCCCTCCCTCCTTCCTTTTTTTTTTTTTTTTTGAGACAGCATTTATTTCACACTGTACCCATATTAACCTAGAAATCACTATGTAACTCAGCTTGGCCTTAACTCATGACAATTCTCCTGCCTCAGCTTCCAAGTGCTGGAATGACAGGCTTGTGCCAACATGCCTAGCTTTAAGTTGGCTAGACCCTCTGGATGCCCAGGGCTCCACCTTGCATCACAAAGAAAAAAAAAATGACAGAAAAGGCTCGAAGAGCTCTGGGAGACTCTTAGGAGAATCTGTGTCCTTGCTGGCTCTTTTTGTAGGGGCTTTCTGTGTTCCTTGGCTTGGGGTCTCCTCCCATTCGTTTTTATGTTTTAGATGTCATTTTGTGTATCAGCTTTAGATTTACAGGAACTGCAGTGACAGGTATAGTGAATACCCATGTATTCCTAGCCCTGCCCACAAGTCAGCCTCCTCACCATCAACTTCTCATGCTGTTTGTGCGTGAGAGAGGTTTGTCACAACTTACAAGCCTCCACTGACACACATTACCCATCCAAAGCCCATATGGCAACAGGGTTTGCTCTTTCAGTTCTGACCAGTAGGTGTTGGCCCACATCTATCTTCATAGTACCACCACAGAACAATTCCACTGCCCTAAAATTCTCCACCTGTTCACCCTGCCCTCCTCTGATTTTTCACTATTTACTGTGTCCATAATTTTGCTTCTTCTAGAATGTCATGTGGTTGGCATCACATAATATGTAGCCTTTTAATATTGGCTTCTTTCATTTAACAATATGCATTTAAGATTCTTCTGTAGGGGCTGGAGAGATGGCTCAGAGGTCAAGAGCACTGACTGTTCTTCCAGAGGACTCAGTTTCAATTCCCAGCACCCACATGGCAGTTCACACCTGTCTGTAACTCCAGTTCTAGGGGATCTGATACCCTTACACAGACATGCATATGGGCAAAACACCAATGTACATAAGAATAAATAGGGCTGGAGAGATGGCTCAGAGGTTAAGAGCACCGACTGTTCTTCCAGAGGTCCTGAGTTCAATTCCCAGCAACCACATGGTGGCTCACAACCATCCGTTATGAGATCTGGTGCCCTCTTCTGGTATGCAGATATACATGGAAGCAGAATGTTGTATACATAATAAATAAATAAATAAATAAATAAATAAAATCGTTAAAAAATAAATGAAGAAAATATTTTTTAAAAAATATTCTTATGTGTCTTTGGTTATTTTGGGTTTGGAAATACAGTCTCACTCTGTAGTCCTGGCTGACCTTAAGTGGATATCTTGCCTCGGCCTCTCAAGTGCTAGAACAGTAGGTATGTGCCAACAGGCTTGACCTTCTGTGTCTTTTTTGGGGGGTGGGGGGGTTCGAGGTAGTGTTTCTCTGTGTAACAACAGCCTTGGCTGTTCTGGAATTCACTCTGTAGACCAGGCTGGCCTCAAACTCTTAAAAGATCTGCCTGCTTCTGCCTCCTGAGTGTAACGTTAAATCTTTCTGCCAAGCCGCCAGAGTTGTGCCGCCACGTGGGCACTTTCCGCCAGGGAAGGATTAAAGGCATGGCCATCACCTACTGGCCCTCTGTGTCTTTTAATGGCTTGTTTTCTGTGGTGAATAATATTCCATGTCTGGCAGTAACACATTTACTTATCAACTTGTCAGTTGATGGGCATTGGTGTGACTACTACTGCTATTAGGAACACTAACACATATGCAAATTCTTGTCTGGCTCTGTTTCCATGCCTAGGAATGGGATTGCAAGATGGTATGGTAACTTCAGCCTTTGAAGGAACCACTCTCCAAGGCAGCTCTGCCAGTTCGTGTTTGCATCAGCAACGAGTGAAGGTTCCAGTTTCCCACGTCCTTACTAACACTTGCTATTGTCTGCCTTTGGAGTGTCAAATAGTCCACTGTCCAAAGTTGTCTTTTTCTTTAAACCATTTTTGAGTTTATGTGGTGTGCATATGGTATGCATGCATGTATACACACGTGTGTGGGTGCCTGCATGGAGGTCCAAGGTTAATTTCGAGAATCATTATTAATTGCTCTTCCACCATGTTTCATTGAGGCAGGGTCTTTCAGGAGAACCTAGAGCCAATATGGTGAGTCTGGCTAGTGGGCTTGCCCTGAGAATCCCCGGCCTCTGCATTCTGAGGTTGGAATTCCAGGCTGACACTCCCCATCGGCATTTGCATGGGTTCCTGGGATCTGAACTCTGGTCCTCCTGCTTGCACTGCAAATGCTTTAACCACCTCGCCATCTCCCCATCCTAGTAATACCTTTTACAGCATCTTTTCTTCTCTAGCAAGAGATCTAAGCTCATATCTATTTGTCATGTCTTTAAGTCTCTTTTGATCTAGCCGAGTATTTACAGCTATTTTAGAAAATAACATAGTTCAATAGTGTTTTGAACCTGCTGTGTATCCGAATGCCATCAATATTTCTGGAGAGGCAGCACATCGCAGCATACCCCTGATTTTTTCTTTGTATTCCAGAAGGGAAATGGCATTTTAAAGCTTCCCTTTGCTACTTCCCCGATGCTCAGAAAATCGATTCTTACCCACGTTGGTGTCTGACTTACAGGACTGGGCAGGAGTCCCCATGATGGCTGCAGTGACCAGCTGTTAGGAATCTGTCTGTCCTCCAGACATGGGGATGACAGCCACAGACCCTCTCCTTGTTCTTGGGAAGGCCATGGTGTTCACTTACGATTGTGTTTCAGAGAGCTTGCAATAGGTGCTAACTCCAATCCTTCCGGCCATCCCAGCATACAGTGCAAGTTTCTGTTGGCTCCCCCACCCCCGCTTGAACGGAAGTATTTGCCTAAGCACTGCGACTTATCCTGAGAATGGCATACAAACAAAATCATTCATCGGGTGACTGATTTAGATGCTCAGAAATAGGCCTCAGCCAAGTCACTTTTCCCACACTGACATGCAAATCCAACCGCCCACTACATAGGCTGAATCAAGAGCTCCAGTGACTCTACCCACAGTGCGCTTGTTCAGCAAAGCAGCCGTAATCGGCTTTCTCTCTCTGCGTTCTTCCCCGGAAGGACGATCTCTCCACCACCTCCACCCACCCCCCAACTCCCACCCCCCAACCCTTTTTAATTCTTCCACCCCCCCCCCTTTTTGACCTCAAGCAGAGACAAAGGACAGGGGTGGTGGAGTTCTCCCTCCCCAGAAGAATGATTCTAACCTACTCATGGAGATGGCAGCCCACTCTAGTCTGACACAAGCATTTCCCTGATTCCTTGTGTACCCTAAATCTGGTTTGTCTTCCCATTTCCTGGCCTTTGTTCATACTCTTCCTGCCAGAGCTCCTTTGCTTATCAAAACCTTACCCTATCTGGAAGGGTCATCTAAAGCTCCTCTCCTCCCCCTCGCCATATCCTCCAATCTCAGCACCTCCCCTGAGCTCCTGCACATGGCAGGCTCTTAGAAAGATGTGTTTGTTTCAAGAGGGAATGAACGAACAAAGGGATGAGCAGAACATTCACCGCCTCTAATCGTTCTTCCTAGCTCTTATGAGAGCAAAATATTAGAGCCTCAGTGGACTTGGGGTCCATCCAGTTCCCGACGGAGAGCTGATGGCTGTTGGAGGTTGGACTAAATTATTAATTGGAAGTTTTCCCTTTTTCAGTCTGTCTGTGCTGGGAAGCTGGAGGCAAAATGATGTTCCACAGGGCCACTTGGCTATGACTCTTGCAGTATGCAGACAGGGATGGGGTCTTTCTAATGCCGAGTTTGTCAGGAACCAGAAGTCTGGTGTTCAAAACTACTGCTTTAAATGGGAACAGTGGGTGCCAAGGTCATGTCAGTTTCTTTCTTTTCTTTTT
This sequence comes from Cricetulus griseus, assembly GCF_003668045.3. NCBI lineage: Eukaryota > Metazoa > Chordata > Mammalia > Rodentia > Cricetidae > Cricetulus > Cricetulus griseus. The sequence goes on from NC_048597.1 coordinate 82,701,025, forward strand.
TCTTTTTCTTTCTTTCTTTCTTTCTTTCTTTCTTTCTTTCTTTCTTTTTTTTTTTTTTTTTGAGACAGGGTTTCTCTGTGTAGCTTTGGAGCCTATCCTGAAATTCGCTCTGGAGACCAGGCTGGCCTCGAACTCACAGAGATCTTTCTGCCTCTGCCTCCCAAGTGCTGGGATTAGAGGCGTGCGCCACCAATGCCCGGCGTCAGTTTCTTTCTCAGGGTGTTGTGAGCCTGATGGCAAAGTCAAGCTTCTCAGGCCAGGAAGCCAAGGCCTTGCATGGTCAGGGTGCCTGGCAGATGTGTCCCTGGTCCCCAGAGCAGGGTGCTAGATTGAGGCACAGGAAACTTCTAGGGGCTTTATTGGGACTAGCTTCCATTTCTATTTCGGCAGCATTGGATGACCCTGTTAGATGTCTACAGTTGCCTGTGGGTTTGCTCTCCTGAAATGGTGTCCTTTTGTTGTGGGCTGAGTGTATCCCTTGAGGTCCTAAAGTGCACTCTGAACCCATAGTACCTCAGAATGTGACTGTATTTGGACTCTGCGTCTTTAAGAAGGTAATTAAATTAATTAAAACATGTTCATAGCATAGACCTTAACCTGGTGTGATTTAGCATCCTTACAAAACATGAAAGTGGCTGGGTGGTGCTGGCACACACCTTTGATGCCAGCACTGGGGAGACAGAGGCAGGTGGATGAGTTTGAGGTCAGCCAGGTCTACAGAGTGAATTCCAGGACAGCCAGGGTTACACAGAGAAACCCTGTCTCAAAAAAAAAAAAAAAAAAAAAAAAAAAAAAAAAAAAAAAAAAAAAAAAAAAAGTCACGAGAAGTTGTTTTTTCTTATCTCTACCTTGGATATCCTGTTGCTGCCTTGTATCATGGAGGTCCTACAGCTTTGAATCTACAGGTCTGGCCCCCTCCTCGCATGCTCCAGCAGTTCTCCCTCTCCCCCAATAAACCTCTGGCACTTCTGTTGTGCGTGGTGTGTTCTCTTAATGGCACACCTTAGCGGGGCCTGTGGAGAGGTACCCATTTTGCCTTCTCATTGGTGCCAAAGACTTACTAGGTTCTCTTGAGGTTTGGCCTGACTACGATGGGATTCTACCTGCCTGCTTCAGACACAACAGATCTGCATTCCCTGTTTGTTTCTGTCTGCTCTCCCACCTAAACTATGTGGGAGTCAGAGCCAGAGAGGCCAGCTGTGGTGTACCTAGCACAAGCCTGTTCTCTTCTTGCAGCGTCTGCTGATCTAATCCCTCAATAAGGTATATAGGGATCATTTGTGGATGAATCTGATTCCAAGTTCTAGAGTCCGATTCCTCATCTGCTGCTTCTCTCTGCCTGTGTTATTCTCCACGTGGACACCTCCTTTCTCTTCTGCTCCCTCCCGGTTTTCTCTTGTCTTCAGGCCGTCTGCCAACCTACTACTATGTAATTTCTCAGTTCCCGCCTACAGTTCTGCATCTCTTTTTGCCTGCACAGTGTTCCACTTTGCTACCCCCTCTCTTTCTTCCTTGCTCAGATCCTATTAATCAATGTCCAAAACTGGCAGACTTGATTTCCAAATTCTTACAAATCATTAACTGTTACTGCTGCAAATAAATGGTCCCCAAATTTTTTATACTTCAACTTGTTCTGCTATATTTCCAAGTCTCTTTCCTCTTAAAGTTCTATTTCCCCACTCTTAAAAATCGTTTATCCCTATGATTTCTTTTCACTCTGCTCTATATGTTAAGATTATGCTGTAATCTGGGTGGTGGTGGGGCACACCTTTAATCCCAGCACTTAGGAGGCAGAGGCAGGCCCATTTCTGTGAGTTCCAGGCCAGCCTGGTCTACAGAGTGAGTTCCAGGACAGCCTCCAAAGCTACAGAGAAGCCCTGTCTTAAAAAACCAAAAACAAAGAAAAAAAAGATTATGCTGTAATCTCTTATTTTTAGGATTTGTAAATTGCTCATTGGGCGTGGTTTCAAATGTAAATAAATATGGTTCCCTCGGAAAGTTTTGTTCATCTGTTTCTCAAGAAAGTTGTGTCTGCCTGTGTCTTAGTAAGTTTGTCTGTCTGTGCATTCTGGTGTATCCATAAATGTTTAAATATGACATGGAGACAAAAATAGGACAAATATTTTTGTTGATTCTGCTGCCATCAGCCACCAGTCACCACATGGCTGCTCTTATGGCTGGGTCTCAAAATATACCTCTGAGCTCCCTGGTCACTGGATTTGGGTTAGCAGGAGTGTAGATTTTTTTTGGGGGGGGGTTCAAGACAGGGTTTCTCTGTGTAACTTTGGAGCCTATCCTGGCACTTGCTCTGGAGACCAGGCTGGCCTCGAACTCACAGAGATCCGCCTGCCTCTGCCTCCCGAGTGCTGGGATTAAAGGCATGCGCCACCAAGGGCCGGTGTAGATGTCTTTTTGATATGGATAACATAAGAGTTATTTTATATTACTCTATTCTATTGGAAAGCTGACTCTAGAGTTGAGTACTGGCTCCCCCTGATCTAGATTCAAACATGCTTAAAAGCTTCCTCTATGCCCTGTGTCAGGTTGAATCATTTGGCATTGACAGTAAAGCAGAACAGCCAAAAACTTAGACTCAGTTTATGTGAAAATTCTACACCTCAAGCTTTATAGATCCACTTTATTGGATATGGTTAAAAGTCTATAAAAATCAAGAAGATTAACTAGTGGTTAAAAAAAAATCTATCTGCTGGGCAGTGGTGGCACACACCTTTAATCCCAGCACTTGGGTGACAGAAGCAGTAGATCTCTGTGAGTCCAAGGCCAGCCTGGTCTAGAGAGGAGTTCCAGGACAGCCAAATCTGTTACACAGAGAAACCTTGCCTCTAAAAACAAAATAAAACAAAACAAAACATCTATGCATAGGTAATCTTAGAGAAACCATGTGGCATGATTCCATTTTGGGATATAAGCAACACATGGCTTACTGCTGTCTTCAGGCAGCCACATGTCTGGTCACCATTTTGCTAGGGTTGGAGAAGATGGATGTCATGTGACTTTACTGCCATCTTAATTAAAGGAAATCACATGGAGAGTGCCTACCAAGGAGGCAACAATACGTCTCCAATATATTTTATATTAGGATGGATTTTTGTGTGATAATTCCTGACAAATCCTAAAAACAAAGTTTACATATAAATTCCAGGTATTAAATATTGAAGGGACCAACCCTGTTTTGGAAGCTATGACAGGCTAAAATGTGCTTGCCTGACCTTGCCTTGGCCACTAGGAGGTCAGATGCCCGCCTCGTGGCAAGGAACCAATCAGTAGTTAGCTATCAGGGCTATGCTTTACAGCTCTGGGTGTGCTTTACGGACAAGTGCACAGCAATGACATGCAGAGCATAGCAACTGCCCCGGGAGGGCCTATGGGCCATAACAACCAGTTGACCAATCAACACAGGGCAGGGTGTCCAAGCCTGAAAGCACACCAATCCTAAGATTGTGCGTACCTCTAGACACTCCCCTTACGCTGCCCTATAAGATCTCTGTCCTGTGGTTTCTGGGGGTCTTTCCCTAGCCATCCACCGTGGTGGACAGACAAAAGGCCCGAGCTAATGGGGTTAGCTCATTAAACAACTTGCAATAAAAGACTCATTGCTTTTGCATTGAAATGGGCCTCTTGGTGATTTGGGGGTTCAGAATTTGGGCACAATAATATTAAATAGTTTGCACTATTAGAGCTCATTTTTGCCTTGTATGGATTATAGCAGTGCCCTGTTTTTTCTACCTTTGAGTAAAAAAACTTTATTTTTGAGAGATTTTAAATCTTATAAAGAGAAAAAGTTGCAATCTCATAAAACATTTAACAAAAAGTACCGGATATATTTTAAGAAACAACCTTAAAAATATTTAAATTTATAAGGCTATAAAACATTTTGAATTTATAAAATATTTTATTATAATATACAATCTTGATAAATATGTAGCTTTAACAGCAGCAAGTACCCAACTCCTTTCCCAAGGCTCCCACTGCCTTCTTAGTTCTGGTAATGTGTAAAATTCAGGCCACAGGCCTCACTTTCCTAAGAGCTACTACTGGGTCTAGACACAGTTTACCTTACCACCCAGCTCCAAAAGAGGAGATTTGGATGTAACAGATTTCAGTGTAACTTTTTACTATTCTTTTATTTAAAGGCACACTCTCTACAAGTGCTACTGGCAGTAACCAACCACCTGTTTCTTATGATAGAGAAAAAGGTGTAGAGTTTACGTAAGGACTGAGGATATGAAAGCTTAAATTATGAAGATGGAAGAAAGTGCTTAGGGTCTAAGAATGTGTTTTTGGGTATGTATACATGTCTGTGGACATGAAGAAAGTGACTTAAGGTATGTAGATGCAAGTAATAGAGGTGGGACCAAGGACATAAGACTGGGTTGTGAGGATCTGAGAACATGTTTTGAGGTATGTGGATGGATACAATTTGCAAAGGTATAAAAAGATGGCTTAAGGTAGTAAGAGAGGGTTTTTCCCCCTCACTGTGCTATTGCTATACACAGAGTTTTAACATTAACCAGTGGAGTCTGACAAGCTACCAATATAGCTCAGGTAAAACACTGACTCTTATTATCATAGTCACAGCTCAAGACTTTAAATTCCCTTTGGTTGTCTTCTAAGTATAGATGTAAAGGTGCTTCTCACAGGGCTAAAGACATTTCCATCCAATCTACATCTGGCTCTCTGGACAGAGGAAAAATGTTCATGCACTTTAACCCCGAGTTATAGCTTTTGCCAGGACTCAAGGGCAGGGTCTACTTCAGCGATTTTACAGACACCAGTTAATTGCCCTTTCTACAATGTGGATTTCTCCTGGCATTGGTGGCACACACCTTTAATCCCAGCACTTGGGAGGCCGGGGCAGGCGGATCTCTGTGAGTTTGAGGCCAGCCTGGTCTACAAGAGCTAGTGCCAGGATAGGCTCCAAAGCTACACAGAGAAACCCTGTCTTGAAAAAACAAAAACAAACAAACAAAAAAAGAACTTTATTACAATGTGGATTTCAACACAAATGGTTATGAAAATATATCTAAAACTTTCCTCTCCTTTGGTAAACCAAAATTCATATAAGCTTCAGGATGTCAAAAAAGGTCATAAGGCTTAGATTCACTTATTGACAGGTCAAATGAAAAGGCTCCAAATGTAAGGTTTTTAAGTTCCTGAATTTTAACTTCTGACCCTTGTCTATATCTCAACAGATTTCCACTTGGCTGGTGGACACACTACCAGGCAAGCACCTGCCAACTACAAGCTGCTGAGCTCTGGGATTGCAGAGAGCTGATGTGAACCAGCCAGTGTGATTGCTCTCCATCCCTTCATTTGGATCAGCTAATCAAATGCTTCTGATACACAACCCATGCCCAGCCTTTGACTGGCCTTTCAGCCTTCCTGGGCCCTGACGACCTATGCCCCAGTTCAGCTGGAAGCAGCTACAGTAGAGAGTACATTGTTCTCATCCCCGTAACAGGCTGAAATGGTAAATCAAAAGGAAACTCCCTCACATAGGGGACAAACTGGCTACCTATAATGCCAATTGATATACCAAGGAAAATGGGCTCAGATTTATCAACAGGTAGATTCATTAGCTAAAGTGGTTCTACAACATGACAGCACACTGGGCCTGCTTTATGCAAAACAAAGCGGTATTATCCATCATTGGGCCATTGGCCCTTCTGCTTTCTGTCAATTGCTGTTGGCTCTTACATCATCGATAAAGTAAATGCATGATCATTCCTATATGGGTACCATTAAGCTGGTGGTTATTAAATCCAAATGTAAACCCGTACCCATTATAGAGTCAAGGATTTGACTCAGAGTACAACTTTACGGAGAATGTTAGACTCTTTAACCTGTAAGCCCCACCTGCCCAAAAACCAGGTAACTTCCTGGAATTCTGGGAGTTGTAGTTCTTGAAAATAACAACAGAGCCTCATGGGAAAGTATGGGGTCTATGGGTTTTGTCCATATAAGCCAGACAACACAAATCTCAAGGCCACACAGGTGGGAAGTTTCCAGATGGTGGTCCTGACCAAATCCCATCTTGGTCAGTATTTAAAATTTTAATAAAAGCTTACTTAAATAAAAAAAAAATAACTTTTCCTTCTGTCCCTAATACATATCTGTTTCAAACCTGGGACAAAGGCTGAGATGCCTACTTAACATATCAGAGCTGGACCTGGCTGCCAGATTCTCCCAGCATCCCTCTGTCTCTACCTGTTATAGGGTATGGCTCTCATACCCCACCCTAAATTTTAAAGACTGACATGGGCTTGCCTTTATTAGCTCCCAATTCAAGACCTTCTGCTCACAATGAGAGATTGCCCACCACAGGGAATTCCTTACAATCCCCAGGGCCCAGGGATCATAGAAAAAACCACACCAAACTCTAAAGGCTCAACTTCAAAGATAAAAAATGAACATCTAACAATGCAATTGGCAAGGGCCCTGGCCACCCTAAATATATTCAATAGCTACAAGCCTCCAGACACCCTTTCATTTCCCTCCACCGGCACAAACCAGGAGCAACTCCTCCCATCTTGGTACGATGTAGTGACCCCCTGGGTGGTATGTGAAAGGGACCTAACCCCCTCCTCACAATGGGAAGGGGCTTTTGCTTGTGTTTTTCCACAGGACCAACCAAGGCCTATTTGGGTCCCAGGCAGAAGTATCTGACATCATCTTGCCAACTAGAAAGATAGCCTACCTCTCTCACTGACCAGTCAGGGTCAGATAAGACAGAGGAAATGCCACCCCTTGTGAAGCAACGAAATCTCTTGGAAGGATTTCCATGACCTGGTGGCCACTGCCCAAGCCATATCCCTGCCGCCCCCAGCCTCCCTCTCTGCTATTTGAGTGACAGTCTTTGTTATATCACAGGCCTGTCCTATCACTGTCAACCCCCCACTAATTCTCAACTGAACACCCACCACTGGTTTTTCCCTTTGGGAAACCTATGAGGATAAGAGCCAGGAAATCATGATTGTGGACTGCCTCAACCAAGGATGCCAAACTCTATTTCTATTCCTGTCTATCCTAACTCCACCTCTGTGACCCCCCAGCCCTTCTCTGCTTCCCCTATCAACAAAAGGGTTGCAAGGGGAAGCAGGCTCCTCATGAATCAGAACCACGGTGGCTGCTGTTACTAGTCCTGCAAAACTGAACTCAGTTCCCACAGAAACAGCCTCACTCAAACCTAAATAACCATTTCACCATTATTACAGACAGCCGACGGGATGAAAGGTGGAGAGCAGGAGTCCTGGGAAACCGCATAACACTGGTTATGTGGCACATCGCTCTGCGGATAGTCACATTTCTCAACAGTTGGTGTGGGCCTCCCAGTCAACGCTAACCCATAAAAATATTCTTAAACAGGAAACACATCTAAGAAGAATGCTCAGTGTGCCATGTTGCTGCCCTGCTGCCTGCCCCTGACACCCTACCCTAACGCCTCTTCTCGTTTCCTTTGTTCTTCACTTTCTCAGCCAGTGCTTATGCTCCCATTAACATCCCCTTACAAGACACTTCAATACCCCCTCTGCTACAAAAGCTCTGTGACTCCTCCTTTCCCCTCCTCGAAATCCCATTCCAGGTGCTCTTCTAACATCACTGTTACAAAAACAACCTGTGCTAGCTCCCTTGCTTTTTGCTGGTGTCAAGGAACCATTAGCCCTTGTGTTAACTCTTCCTTTACAGGTTTTTGCACTCCTGTTGTTAGACCCCCGAAAACTCAAGTATCCGGGGTCCCAGGCCAGGTTCTCGGTCACCCCAATCACCAGGCGGATTCGAGAGCTTGCTGCAAACTGCACGAGGCTTTATTGTAATTTAACGAGCTAACCCCATGTTAGCTCCGGTCTTTCACCCACCCGCCATGGCGGACAGCTAGAAAAGACGGCTCCTAAGGTCTCCCAAAAGATCTTATAGGGCAGCATAAGGGGAGTGTCTAGGGGTACGCACAGGCTCACGATTGGTGTGCTTCCAGGCTTGGAGGGCTTGCCCTGTGTTGATTGGTCAACTGGTTGTTATGGCCCATAGGCCCTCCCAGGGTGGTTGCTATGCTCTGCATGTCATTGCTGTGCGCTTGTCCGTAAAGCACAGGGTCGTAAAGCATAGCGCCACCAGCTAACATCTGATTGGTTCCTTGTCACGAGACAGGCATCTGACTTTCTAGTTTCTAGGACAAGGTCATAGAAGCACATGTTGGACCGTTATGGCTGCCGAAAGGGAAGCTGGTTCCTTCACTGTAATGATTATTAACTTGAGGAGCTTGCCTGTGTCCTATCCATGGCCACAAATAGCCTTGAGTCTCTTTGATGACAGACAACCTCCCTAGCTGGAGTTGTACTCCAAAACAGAGGGGCCCTAGATTTAATTACTGCTGAGCATGGGGGGAACTTGCATAATATTGGGAGAAAAATGTTGCTTTTATATAAATGAATCAAATGTTGTTAGGATCAATTCCAACCCATTGAACAACCAGGTAGGTTCAATAATCCCTTGTTGTCTTGGCTCCAACCCCTTGCTAGCCCCCTAATTATGCTATGCTTTATTCTGATGTTTACTCCCTGCTTTATACAATTTCTCTGACAACAGATTACCACCACTGCCAGAATTACCACCAATCAAGTCATGGCCACTACCAGACCCTGGACCCCTACAGTTCAGGTTATAAGGTTCTCAAAGCCTATGATGATGCCTCTCCATTATATGTCCCTAGACTCAGCTGCCTGACCTTATTTGGAGGATGCCCCTGCACAGAGCTCCCTGCAAACGCTGTATGACTCAGCATATAATTCCACTCTTTCCTCCCGCGCATATGATAATGAGGTATTGTGTCATGACCAATCAGCCCTTCCCACCTATAACCCTAAGAACCCTTATATACCTTAACCCGGGACCAAGAAAATGAGCAGTCTCTCTGAAGCTGACTCCCGGAAGTTCTTTCTGTCTTGCTCATGGCCGTCTGAACCCTGCCCATCACTTCTACTTCCTTTGCTCTAGTGGGATGGTGGCCAATGACCCCCAAGGAAAAGGAGTCCCACAGTATCTGTCAGGCCGGGCTAACTCATAACCCTGACTCAGGGGCTGGGTGGTTGTTGGGTTGGTCAATCTGCCAGCTTTCCCTATCCACATCACTAGGGTGAGCTCTCCAGCATCGCCCTGGCTAGCTCACCAATGCAACAGGCAGCAAGGAGCAGGGCGAGTTCTCTGGCTCTTATGTCCTCGTATCTGGCTCACCCACACCCACACCCACACCCACACCCACACCCACACCCACACCACCAGGGCCAGCTCTACTGAGTTGCCCAGGCGAGATGCAGGGCCCACTCTCCCAAATGCTGAGGTTCTGCCCCTTCTCTTTAAGGCAGGGTTTCACTGCACATGCCAGGCTGTTCTTAAACTGGAGATTCTCCTGTCTCAGCCTCCCAAGTGCAGGGATTACGGTGTGTGCCACAACAGCCCAGGAGAAAATATCTAGCCAGTCAAGGAAAGAGGCCTCAGAGGAGAAAAAAAAAAAAAGGAAAGAGACCTCAGAAGGAGCTCTGTGGCAATGAAGTCATGGCCTTGCAGCCTCTTCAACTGAGGCAATCGGTTTCTGGTGTTTATAAGACTACTAATCCCTCATTCAGGGTTACTATGGAGAGTATGCGCTCATGCTACTCTCTGTAGGATACAAATACCCATTCCCAAAGGATATCCCTGGCTTGGATCCTAACAGAGCAGCCAGAAGAGTTTTGCCATTTAGCCGAAACTACACGTCCTCACTCATTTTCTTATGTGTGTGCTCTACACAGAAACCTGCAGATTTGTGGCCCCTTAGCTCCACCTACTCAGCTCCCACCGTGTCTGCCACTGTCCTAGTCGCTCATCCCCTCACTGGGAATGGATGCTCATGTACACTCATGCATACTTTTAAGGACATGTGGTGACATCAGGAACAAGACTTAACAGTCCCAGAAACATCCCTGGCATAGGCTACCCCTCCATGCACAGTGTTTACCCTGGCATAGGCTACCCCTCCATACACAAGCCTCACATTGGTTCTTGCCCGTTGCATTCTAGAGCATTCGCTCACTTCTTGTGCTGGGTGTTGCTTCAGGATATTTGATCACACTGTGATCCCTCAAGATTGCATTATTTACTGGAAAAACCCTGTTTCTACTTGTGGTGTGACTCAGCCCCAGCACACACCTTTAATCCAAGAGCTTTCTGCTCAATGTAAACAGGATTAAATGAAGTCAACCATAGGTCAAGAGGCGGAGCAAGGAACCAGTTGACAGGAAGCGAACAAGAAAAAAACCATAGAGAGTAGGAGAGAGTCCAGGAGGAGGCCAGATAGAGAGATGCACAGGAAGTAGAAGGGAGGGACATTTAGTTTGAGGAGACTTGTTTGAGACGATGTAAGAGAAGAGGGAGGCTTCTGGATGTCAACAGAGAAGAGTCAGCTGGGTGCTTTCTCTGCCTCTCTGAGCTAGATAGCATCTGGGTCCTGAACGATTGAGATTTAGTCAAAACCAACAAGGTGTAGAGTGTACAAATGTGCACTCGGGACTGAGGCAGAAGGATTGCCAGTTTGATGCCAGCCCAGGCTAAATGCTGAGACCCTGTCTGAAAAACCAAAACCAAACCAAAGCAAAACCCATTTTCATGGTTACATCATCAGTCAGTCATCTAAGGAATTTGGTAATTAGGCAATATTGTTGTATTATCTTCTTTTGGTTGTTGTTAGTTTTGGTTTTGGCGTTGAGACAGGGTCTTACTGTGTAGCCCTGGCTGGTCTGGAACTTGATAAGTAGACCAGGCTGGCCTGGAATGCATAGAGATCAGCCTGCCTCTGCCTCCCAAGTGCTGGGATTAAATGACAACCACACTGCTTTCATATTTAGGATGAACTTCAGACTCAGAAGGAGCCACGGTCAGGTTCACATAACTAGGAAGTGGCAGTAACAGAACAAGCCTTTTTTCCATTGATATCCCAGCTGTCTTCACTCTACCACGCTACCTTTTGCAAGCATTAAGAACTTGGTGCTGCCAGGCAGTGGTGCGCAGCACTCGAGAGGCAAAGGCATATCTCTGTTAGTTCGAGGCCAGCCTGGTCTACAGAGTGAGTTCCAGGACAGCCAAGGCTGTTGTTTCACAGAAAGCCCTGTCTCAAAAAACAAACCAAAAAACAAAACAAAACAAAAAAGACAAACAGACAGAAAAGAAAAAAGAACTTGGTGCCATTGGCTGGTTGGTTTCTTAAGATTTTTTTTTTCTTTTGTATGTGTGGGTACACATATGTGCACTCTCTGCATGCCTGGTGCCCAAAGAGGCCAGATGTTGGATTCCCTAAAACTGGGGTTATAGGTGGTAATGAGCTGCCATGTAGGTGCTGGGAATTGAACCCAGGTCCTCTGGAAGATCAGCTAGTGCTCTTAGCCACTGCGCCATCTCCAGCTTTTACACTGGCTCCTCCTACTGTAACTAAATTAGCTTTGTCAGTGACAAAGGTTATTTGTGTCAGGTGCTGCCCTAGGTGGCATCATTACCATCCCACGTGCTCACGAATCCAGTGCTTATCATCACTTCCATTTTATAGATGTGAAGATGGAAACACAGGAAGTTAAAATCTCCCAAGGTCACACAGCCATCAGAATTCAAGATCATATGATTCTGCTCCAGGCCTGGGAGTCAATGTTTGTAAAATCCACCTGCCCTGCCCCCTGCCTGTTAGAGTTCTCTGAAGGCACAGAACTGGTAAAACACACACACACACACACACACACACACACACACACACACACACACACAGTGGGATTCATTACAGTGGTATACAGGATACTGTCTGAATGATTCAACAATGTCTGTCTCACACTGGAGAGTCTGAGAACAAAGCAGTTGTTCAGTCCATGGGCTGGACATCTCAGCCATCTCACTCTGACACTGGAGGATTCCTGGAGAGCTGCTGGTCTTTAGGCTTCGCTGGAAGACTGAAGAAGTTGGTTCTAATCCTGGCAAAGGACTGCTGCAACAATGAGATAGATGAACTTGCCAGCAAGACAAAAACAAAACAAAACAAAAAGCAAAGTTTCTTCCTTCCATGTCTTTTTATTGGGGCTGCCCACTTTCAGGGTAGACCTTTGTGCTACAAATAATCTCATTAAGAAAGTCCACACAGAATTGCCCAGTAGTTCGATGTAAAATTGACAACCAAGAATAGCCATCATATCCTCTATACCCTAAATTCATGAACCAAACCCTACTTCCCTGGTGTGATGACATCAGGAGGGGAGGGCTTTAGGATGTGTTTAAGACTGGATGAGACCATAGGGTGGGGCCCTAAGGAAGAGATTTTTTATTTTTTTAAAGAACATCAGAGAGCAATCTCTGTTGCCTCTTTGTCTCTCTCTATATCTTTTTTTAAAAAAGATTTTATTTATTATGTATACAGTCTTCTGCCTGCATGCTAGCAGAGGGCACCAGATCTCATTCAAGGTGGTTGTGAGTCACCATGTGGTTGCCAGGAATTGAACTCAGGACCTCTGGAAGAACAGTCAGTGCTCTTAACCGCTGAGCCATCTCTCCAGCCTCTCTCTCTCTCTCTCTCTCTCTCTCTCTCTCTCTCTCTCTCTCTCTCTACTTTTTAATCACATCAACCAGATATATGATGAAAACAAGAGAGAAATAATTTTTGGTTTCAGGAGCTGTATCCATCATGGTGGGCAAGATAAGGCGAAGAAGCTAGGCTCATATCATGCTGGACCGTGAGACAGGAAGTGACGAGAGATAATATACCCTCAGCTGGAACCTGCCTCAAAGAAACTTATTTCATCCAGATCCTTCCTCCCCCTTAAGAGCAAGCATTCAAATTATGAGCCTATGGGGGACATTATGTATTCAGATTATAGTACAGGGTCTTGCTACTGTGGTTCAAGCTGGCCTCAAAGTCACCACCCTCCTTCAATTTCCCAGTGCCGGGATTACAGGCATGCATCACCACCCCCTGTTGAAGCAGTCTTTCAGCCTCGTGAAAACACAAATAGCATGCACCATCCACAAGCCAGGAAGCAGACCCTCTCCAAATTCTAAATTTGCATTATGGTCTGATCAATGACACCTCAACCTCCAGAAATAGAAGGGAGAAAGGTTCTATCATTTAAGCTCTCCAGTCTAGGATGCTTTCTTATAGCAGCAGAGCCGAGACACCTGCCACGCCCCTCCACCCACCTAGCACTCTGCATCTAGAGCTAAGGCTAAAATGCCCAGCTCCTCCTGAAGTCTGAGCTCCAGTCCCACGTGCTACCATCAGCTGTCCTTAGTGTCTCTCCATCTGTGTAACTGAGTGTTCTTAACACAGTGGGCACTTGGTCAGCAGCGAAGCTCCTTCCTGCTTCCTGCCGCCCCCTGAGTACGCTGGTCCTGAGCCTGGGGACAGAATCTCCAGACACTGCCAAGAGGCACTGTTGACAAGGATGGTGATTCAGGCTGAGTTCCTGGAGCTGCAGAACGCACTGCGTGTGTGTGTGTGAGGGGGTGTGTGTGTGGGGGGGGTGGGTCTGCTGACTCCTTCTTTTGTGTGTGTGTGTGTGTGTCAGAAACTGATGGTCTGCTGAAGAGGTTTCTGCCATCTCCCAGCAACCATGTCTCAAGCCTCAGGGGGAGAAACGCTTTCTTGGGAGCTCCTGGGTTGCCAGGAGGGCTTCTGGGGAAATACAGGACCACCCGGGGAAGCAGCTGCTGAGCGGAAAGGCCTCAGCTGCTCTGTCCTTTGCTCCTCGATGGCTCCATGGTCCTTGTCAGTGGTAATGGTAGTGGCACAGACGGCCATCATTTCTGGCCAGACACTGGACTAAGCTTTTAGTTGTCATGTGGCTCAGTCCTCAAGACTCTGGGAGGATGCCTTGAAAGGCAAATGAGGACAATGGGGCTACTGGAGTCAATTGGAATCAGGAAGGCTGAATTATTTGCTCAAGGACACTAGTTTGGTAAACAGCTGAGGTTTAACTCAGTGTCTTGTCCCCGCCCTCCTTGCTCCCTCTTCCCTTCCTTTCCTTTTCTCTTTTTTCCTTTCAGGAATGGTTTTAGCATCTGGCCCTTGTTGAGTGCTATAAAACTATGTAAAGAGATATAAAGCTCTAGAGATACAACAAGGAATGCAACAGGTTCCCCACCTGCCCCCAAACCCATTCTTAGCAGCCAGGACTGGAGAGTGATCTCTCCAGGAGCCCCCCTCCTCTACCCCCAGCTCTTCTCCAGGCTTTGGGTGAATTCAGAGGTGAACATGCTGAGGCTGGGGTGTGGAAAACTGGGCACACTTAGCAGAAGTCTGGGGAAGTATTTGAAGGCAGACTTTATGGTGAGTGAGTTGGGGGGGGACTGGGGGGACTGAGAGAGGAGAGATCAGGATGCAGTCAGGGAGGGTAATTGCGGGAATTATGGGTAGATGCAGAAGAAAAGCCTATGACAGGATCAGGGACAGACATCACCAGATGTGGGGAGAACCAGAGGAGGGAGTGACTGGAGAGTGGTGGAGGGCAGGAGTGCCAAGCTCCGGGGCATGGCAATAGACTGTCAAACACATGCCAGCTGACATCTGCTAATATTAGCTAGGACACCTAATCCTGCTTCCATTTATTCTAGAACTGTTTTTCTTTCTTTTCCTCCTCCCTCACTCTTGTCCCTTTCCTCCCTTCCTGCCTCTTCCTTCCTTTCGTCTTTTCTTTATTTCTCTCTTTTTCTCTTTGTGTTTTGAGACAGGATTTCTCTGTAAAACCCTAGCTGTTGTGGAACTTGCTCTGTAGAGCTGGTTGGACACGGACTCAAGAGATCTGCCTGCTATGTCCTACTCTCATCCTTCCTTCCTTCCTTTTATTCCTTCCTTCATTTTCTTCTTTCCTTTCTTTTAAGAGTATTTTTATTTATTCTTTGACAGTTTTGTAGTGTATAAAAAGTATCTTGATTATATCCAGCCCAACTTCACCTTTCCATGTCCTCCAGATGCCCAACCTGTTCTCCCACCTTCATTCCCTCTGCTTTTTGTATAACCCACTGAATTCAGTCACTGCTGTCTGCATGCTCATGGGTGCCCATCCTCCACAAGAGTGTAGACAATTTACCAGTGGCCACCCCCCCCCAAGAAAAATGGCAGCCCCTGTCCAGCAGCCACTGATTGCTGAAAAAGCTTCTCAGTGTGTGTGTGGGACCTCAGGACTCCTCTCCTGTTCCTGCTGAAATGATGACTGTCTTGATCTTGTACAGATACCCCATAGCTGAAGGAGTTCATGAGTGCAATAGCCATGTCGTGTCCATGCCCATCCTCTCCATCTTCCCATCCCATGACAGTCCCCAGGTCTTGGTGTAGGCATGAGCATGAGAGGTTTTTATAGATGTTCCATTTGAGAGATGCGCATGCAAAAGTCAGCACTTTGGCCAGCTGTGAGTCGCTCGAGAAGCTACTTAGACCAAGGCTGAGAGCTGCACTAATTTATGGATGTAAACACAAATACATAGAAAATAGTTTGAAAACATTTCCTCTTAGCAAAACAACAGTAATGAGGTCCCCCATTTTGACTAGGTTTACAGTACCAGGCATGAATTCTGTCCTGTAGAGCAAGCCTCAAGACCAAGCATAAAACAGTTGGTTGCTCTTGTAAGAGTCATGCCACTATTGCAAGGGGTGATGGTTGGGGGGACACATTTTGCAGACAGGCCACTATGGTAGCATCCAGGATCCACCACTGACTGATGATGGCTCTCCACCAGTCCACTAGTGGCTGGCACTATAAAAGTCAGCCAGCAGGAAGTTTCCAGGTCAGTTCTAGCTTGATTTCTCTATGTCTTGCAAGCAAAGTTAGTTGGGTCTTAATTAACAAGACCAAACTCTTTTTTTTTTTTTTTTTTTTTTTTGGTTTTTTGAGACAGGATTTCTCTGTGTAGCTTTGGAGCCTATCCTGGCACTTGCTCTGGAGACCAGGCTGGCCTCAAACTCACAGAGATCCACCTGCCTCTGCCTCCTGAGTGCTGGGATTAAAGGCATGCGCCACCAACACCTACCAACAAACAGTGTCTTACCACCTAGTTCTGGTAGACAACCAAAAGCAATGGCAATTGCCTGTGTTTCTTGGTAGACTCCGAGGTCTCCCTAATCAACTCATATGTGTGTGTTTTATTCCTTAACTTTCATTTATTTAGTGGTGTGTGAGTGTATGTAAATCAGAAAACAATTTTTAGAGTTGGTTCTCTCCTTCCATTGTGTAGGTCCTGGGAATCAAGCTCAGGTTGTGAGGCTTGTCACGTGTGTGTGCGTGTGCGTACGCACACGCACACACACACACACACACACACACACCACACACACACACCTACACACCTACACACCTCAACACCTCAGAAAGGGAACCCACAACGGATCAAAATAAGGACTCCACCAAAGTCCAACTTGATGAACCAATGAGTCTTTTTTTTTTTTAAAAAAAAAGATTTTATTTATTTATTATATATACAACATTCTGCTTTCATGTATAACTGCACACCAGAAGAGGGCACCAGATCTCATAACGGAGGTTGTGAGCCACCATGTGGTTGCTAGGAATTGAACTCAGGACCTCTGGAAGAGCAATCAGTGCTCTTAACCTCTGAGTCATCTCTCCAGCTCCTGAACCAATGAGTTTTAACTGAGGTTGCTAACAGCAGCAAGGATGAGGGCTCCTTACAGGGCACACCCCACCATGGGAGATGATTCACAAAAGCTCCATCCCTAGAGCTCTCTGCACAGTTTGCAGGCAGATAGACAGGTCTGAGAACCCTCCTCTGGGCAGTATGACTGGTCAGTATCTCCCTCTAACAGTTGTGTGGCCTGGGGTGGGCCATGGAGACCCTTGGAAATTTGAGCTTCTCCAGACACGTACTTTTGTTTACCTTCTGAGTCTAATGAGCCTTCCCTTCCTCTTGGAGGGAGTATTTCTGTTTGGAGGAAATCACTACACTCTGATGGATTAGTACTGACTACCTGGAATGAAAGAGTCCCATAATCCACTAGCAATGCCTTTGAAGGGCAGGGTGTGAGTATTTGCTATGCAGGCCACACTAGCACCACTTCTATCACCAAGATGATCTATGGTTCCTCTCGGGGATGTCTCTGGTCTTGGCTGGTCATGCTCTTGAAAGTGGTATTGGGACCTTCGGCTCTTGCATGTCTCTCCCTCTGTCTGTCTGTCTCTGTCTCTTTTTTTCTCTCCTGTCTAGACACTACAAGGTGAACAGCCTTGTCTCACCATATATTCCCTGCTATGATACACTGTCTCATCACCAGCCCCAAAAATAATAGAACCAACTAACTGGAAACAAATAAACCTTCCTCCTTTTAAGTCGTTCAATTCCGTTATCTTGTCATGATAATGGAAAGCTACCATGGGTACCTTGCAAATTCTCAGTAGTAGTTACTGGATGGATCTCCCTGTCCACCAACCACAGAGTCTTGTCTGATTGAGTGTGAAGGTTCATAATAATGAGCCTAATTTTGCCATGGACACAAACTGAGAACTTTCTTTATTATCTTTAATGTTTATATCGTGAGGGTGCAGCAGGACTATTAATATCTATTAATATCCTTACATTAGTGGTACAGAGAAGAAACATAGACAAAGGTATGCTTATCTTGTGTAGAAGCTATTAAAGCAAAGTCCAAGTCATAGAAGCCTATGTAGACCAACTCCTGTCACTAGGTATGACTTGCATCCAGATCTCCTTAGTAGGGAGCAGAGAGACCCAGGACTGTCAGCATCTCTTCTGAGTGGGGACGTTTCAGTATGGGGATGGCTGGACTCAGAAAAGAGCCATTGGAACACAAGGCCATGGAGAGGTGTTACAGCACCATCTGAAAAGTTACTGACTGTAGCATGATCTGCAGACAAACAATCTCCATCACCTTTACTGTCCTAGATAGTGTCACCTGTCAAGACAACTGAGAGTCATAGGAGAAGAGTCTCATCTGATGACTGCCCACATTGGATTGGCTTGTGGGCTGTCTGTGGGGGGTTGTCTTGATTGTAAATTGATCTCAGAGAGTACAGTCCACTGTGGGTGGTCCCATTCCCTGGGCTGTATAAGAAAGTTGACCAAATATAAACCTGTGAGTGAGCCAGCAAGTGGTGTTCTTCTAGTTTTTGCTTCAGTGAGGTTATGACCTGAGAGTGGAAGCCAAACAAGCCCTTTTCTCCCCTATGTTGCTTTTGGTCAGTGTGTTTTTATCATAACAACAGAAAGGAAACTTGAACATCCTTGTTTCAGCAGGGCAAGAGAAATGCAGTGGTTTTGACTGATTCAATATTGAATTAGGTCAGTGCTCTTCAATAGAATTTTATTTCCTAATATAGCTAGGCATGCTGCTCGGTGGACACCAGGAATGTGGATTGGAACAGCAAGGTAATGGTAAAGACCTTGAATAACATGGGAAAATGCTGCTAAAAAGCCACTCGAAAGAAAAAGTGGGTTAGAAACAGACTGAGCATGCTCTAATTTCCTTTATTTATTCACCAATTTATTGATTACAGTGCTGGGATCAAGCCCATGTCTTTGCCCATGCTAAGCAAATATCTGCCACTGAACTGCACCCCCAACCTCTCTTCCCTTTCTAAAATATATCATAAAACTTACTCCTGTCAGCATCCAACACCTTCAGGTGGGAGAGAGGAGGCACAGATCCTCCTACAAGATGCAATAGGAAATTGTACTGGAAAGGGCAGTTCGTGAAAAGCCAAACAAACACCAGTCAAGAGCTCTTCATCTGGGAGAAACTTAGAATAATCACCGGAAACCTCTGAAGAAGGGAACAGTCCAACATAACACTCTTCTAAGACAATAAAAGAGATACAAGGCAAATGAAAATTTGCATTTGTCAAGGCACAACTAGAAATATTCTGTGAGAGGGAATATTGATTGTTATGAATTGCAAACACTTCCGAATGGTTCCTGAGAATTAAAAATACTGCCCCAACGATGTTTGTAATCTCTAAGTGGCTTTAAGCTATTGCTTTATAGTCACTCTTGCAGCAAGTTTACAAACCATATGAAAATTGTCTCTTTTATTATTTATTTGCCAATTTTACAAATCAAAATGGCATTTCTCAATCTGGGAAGAAATTTCCCAGACTGAAAAGTTATGTTCCTATTATGTATATACAAAAATAAGCAAGTAAATAAATAAATAAACAAAAGCAGAGGCTGAAGGGAAGGCTCAGCACACACTGCTCTTCCAGAGGACTCGAATTCAGTTCCCAGAACCCACATTGGGTGGGAACCAAGATCTTCTTCTGAGCCAGGCGTTGGTGGTGCACACCTTTAATCCCAGCACTCGGGAAGCAGAGGCAGGAGGATCTCTCTGAGTTTGAGACCGTCCTGGTCTATAGAGCAAGTGCCAGGACAGCCTCCAAAGCCACAGAGAAGCCCTGTCTCGAAAAACCAAAAAAAAAAACCCAAAAACAAAAAAACTTCTGGCCTCCAAGGGCACATGCACACATGGTGGGGCACGCACACACACACAAAATAAAGTTAAAACCACAAATGAATGAATGTTAAATTATTGAAAACACTGAGGAGAGAGTGTTACTTTAGTAAAGTCAAAAGACAAAAGAGGAGGTCTTTCTTTCTTTCTTTCTTTCTTTCTTTCTTTCTTTCTTTCTTTCTAAGACAGGGTTTCTCTGCATAGCCCTGGCTGTCCTGGAACTCTATAGACCATGCTGGTCTGGAATTCAGAGATCCACCTACCTGCCTTTGTCTCCCAAGTGTTGCCTCTGCTGCTCCAGGAGGCCTTTCTAAGCAACAGTACAAGCACTGGTATTACTCAGGGTTCATTGCGATAGAAGATTCTCTCTCTCTCTCTCTCTCTCTCTCTCTCTCTCTCTCTCTCTCTCACTCTCTCTCTCTCTTTCATCTATTGAGATGGAAACTCAGGTAAGAGTTAACAGTTGATGTTGCATTCTGGGTTCAGTAAACCTCAGCCGGGCTTCCCACAGTATCGTCTTGGGGAAAATTCCTTCTTTGTTGTCTTGTCTTGTTTTGGGGTCTGGCTTTTGCTATCATTTGATCATGGCTGTCCCCCACAAAGGCCCACGTGATACCACTGCTGGACTGAGGTAGTGGAAATTTTCTGGTCACTGGCACACCAGTGAATGGAACTGGAGGACTCTGGCCACTTTTTTTCCTCCTCATGTGAGGTGAGTGTCTTCCCTGCCACCTCAAGCCCGAAGCAGTGCGGCTGCTCAATCTTGCACTTGAACCTAGAAACAAAACAAAACTGTGAGGCAAAATAAGCCTCATCTAAGTGAGTCATCTCAGGTATTCCATTACAGTGGCAGAAGGCTGACAGCTGTAGCTTTCCATGGAGGGAGAAGACCCACCCACACAGCCCAGGGCAATCTGCCTCACTCAGCAACGTCTACTGACATCTAAAATGAGCAAATACCTGGAACTGCAGCCTAGCCAAGGTGACAGGCAAGACAGCAGGTGCTCAGGAAAAAGATGACAAATCTAAAGACAGATGTAAATATGATGTGAAAGCCCTGCTCCTTAGGGCTTGCCTGCTAATGACATCACTGTTGGTACAAATGTGTCCTGAGCACGCCTCCATTCTAGCTAACAGGTTGAAATGAACTTGAAAATGAAAATTCCCCTCCCCCTCTCCATTCTCCCTTCCTCCCTCTCTCCTCCCTCCTCCCTCTCCTTCCTCCTTCCATTCTTCCTCTCCTCCCTCTTCTTTCTTGGTTGTTTGACCACACTATAGCCTAGGTTGGGCTCAAAGTCAGGATTTTCCTTGTGTCCACTTCCTGTGCGATAGGATGACAGGTGTGCATCAGCATGCTTGGCTTGGCAGTTTCCCCCCAAAAGTATACTTACAGTAGGCATGATTAACTGAGAATGGATGGGCCCTAACCTGTCTTCGGGGGTCACAGGATTGACTTCTTAGACATGGCAAGATACTATGTCTCTCTTTGGCTATCTTTTTGTTTTGGAGAAATTATTTGCATAAGAAATCCAACCACCTATAAGGCTTACACACATTGAGCAATCTAGATATTACTTTGTATTCAATATTAACTGTTTTCATTACTGGGGTTGAACCTAGCACTGTACATACTAGGCTAATATTCTGTTACTAAAATACATACACAGACACACACACAGAGACACCAAATACACATACCACACACCACAGATACATACACACCACATACACATACCACACACCACAGACACACGCACCACATACACATAACACACACACACACACACACACACACACACACACACTTCTTTTCCTTTTTATTTTGAGGCAGAGTATTACAAAGTTGCCCAGGCTGGTCTTGAACTTTCAGTTCTTTTGCCTCAGCCCCAGAGCAGCTGGGACTACAAGCCTGTGCCACCTGGTCTGGCTTGACATTAATTTTCATACCAACTTAAAATGTTTTATTTCATAATAAAATGATTCTTTTTAAAATAGTGATTAAATTTGACTAAACTTTACAATTAAAAACTTAATTTGTCTGTTCATGCCCATGTATATGTGCCATGAAACATACGTGGAGGTCAGAGGACGACTTTGTGTAGTCCTTCCCTCTTCCCACTTTTTTGTTTGTTGGTTGGTTTTCCCAGATAGGGTTTCTCCAAGTAACAGCCCTGGAACTCGATCTGTAGACCAGACTGCCTTGAACTCACAGAGATTCACCTGACTCTGCCTCGGCACATGGATTAAAGGCATGTGCCACCACCGCCCAACTACCCCTCCTTCCACCTTTATGTGGTTCTATAACTCAAAGCTCAGGTCATCACGCCTGTGTGTCAAGTGCCTTTCCCTGTTAAGTCATCTCGCTGGCCCACATTTAGCTGCATTATCAAGAGCTCTGAATGAGATGCGGTCCTGCACTGAACAGTCTTCAACTGCAGTAGAGACGCGGGCAGATGTCCACTGGTTATATGTTTCAACTTATGAGAGAAAGAACTTCAAACAGCTGAACAGTACTGAATACAGGAACAACCCAAAATGGACGTAGATGCTGCAGACAGCCAGTGGGATGGAGTTTTCACGTTTTAATAAATCGTCTTCAAGAAGTTATGGACCTAAGAGTATGCTTCTTTTTAAAAAAAACTCCTGGCTTCCCTTGAAATTCTAAGAGGAAGCGGTGATGAAGTGGGAAGTGTCAGCCTTCTGGGGTCACACAGCGCCGGCTACCCCAACCCACAGGAATGGTATTTTTCCTAGTTCTGAGCTGGCACATGATCAAATGATAGATTCTGCAAAAGAACCTTCACTGCAACACTTTACAAGTATTCATCTCTTGGGGGTGGGGAATAATAGTGATTTTATTTTTAAAGAACCTTGGGTGGTCTCTTATATGGCTGTCTTTCTTGTGGGAAGGAGTATTGAATGGCATCGCTCTATCTGTGAAGTCTAATTTCCTCTGCAGTTTACTTTGACAGAGGGAAGGAATTCAATGGGGCTAGTCATGACTGGAAAAAGAGCAAACGCAGATGAGGGGAAATAAACACACAGAATGTACTGCGAACAGAGTAGGAGAATAAAGAGCTGAACACAACCTTGCTAGGCAGTGGCCCATTGCAGAAAAGGGTGTGAATGACAGCAGAGCACGGGTTTTAGCTTGAAGAACTGAAAGCCATGTTGAAGGGTGACACAAGGAGCTGATCCCATGTCATCGTGTTCCTGAAGCTTAACCAAAGGTGTTTGGTGTGTGGGTCATGATGAACTCATGAACTCACCGAAGCTGTTTTTACCTGCAAGCTCAAGCCTAGCATCATTAAACCAACACAGTGCAAGCATAAATAACGTTTAGCAATTGGTGGCAAATGGTGTGAGGCAGTCCAAAGGTCACAGTCACAGTGAAGCATTGGAATGATGTCACTGTTAACAGACATGTTACCCACCTGTGGAGTCTAAAAGCTTCATTGCCAATCTATTAGAAACCCCACTTCTGGTGGACAAAATAGAACAGATATACCAATAAGCATTAATAAACCATTGGACATAACTGTTAAGCATTTATTTTTCATTTTTATTTTTGCTATGGGTTTTTTTTCTTTAGTATTTATTTTTCTTTGTGTGTTTGTGTGTGGCTGTAGATAGGTATGTGCATGTGAGTTGGGGTGCCTGTAAAGCTAGAAAAGAGTATCAAATGGCCTGGAGCTGGAGTTACAGGTGGTTGCCAGCCGCCCAGTTGGAGTAATGGAAACCAAACCCAGCTCCTCTGCAAAAGCAGGATGCACTCCGAACTGCTGGGCCACGCCTTCAGCCCCTGAATGCAAAGATAACCTAGAGCAAGAGCCTGGACTTCATCTAGATACCCAGCAGAGAACCCTAGTGACTTTATTAGATAGCTACAAAGGCAATGTGATTCTGTGTTGAAATTTGTCATTTGACTGTGGAATACACTATTTAAAAACAGGTTACATTATACAATGTTTTACTGTATATTTCTTGCCTTGTTTTTTCTCCCTATCAACTTATGACTTGCTTTTTATATTTGTTTTATACTATGGAACTGACTTTAGACAAAAAACCAATTCAACTGATTTTCTTATTCTAGTTTAAAATGGATCAAAATCCAGCAGAGACAACTGGCAACAAGAGCAGCTCATCTGGCCCAGGAACTGCTAAAGATCGCACAGTGCAGTGCTGGGTGAAGAAGCTTCACAGAGGAGCAGAGTGCCCCGAAGATGAAGAGCACCATGGCAGCCATCAGAAGCTGACAGTGACCAACTGAAAGCAGCCAGCCACCAGAGCCAGTCCTCTTACCACTACAAAAGTAGCCAAAGAGCTCAGCATGTGCCATTCAACAGTCAGTCGGCATTTGAAGCAAATTGGGAAAGTGGAAAAGTTTAATAAGTGGGTGCCCATTAGCTGAGTGAAGATCAAAACCACTGTCATTTTGAATTGTCTATTTATGTTGCACCCTCAACAACAAACCATTTCTTGATTGCATTGTGAGCTGGGAGGAAAGTGGATTGTATATGACCACTGGCAATGACCAGCTGAAAGTCAGCTACAAAGCATGCTCCAAACCCAAGCTGGCACCAAAGAAATGGCATGGTCACTGTTAGGTGGTCTGTGGCTGGTCTGCTCCATAGCAACATAGACGTCCACCCTCAAAAGACATGAATGGTTTGACCATGGCCCCTTGGTGTTCTCGTGTTTCTCGCATATATTCACACCTGAAACATTCTACCACACCAAGTCACAGCACAACTGCAAGTCCAGACCATAAATGCTGAAAGCAGAGAGCTCCTCTGAGGAGAGGAAGTCATTGAAGGTCATTTCAGATATTGTGCTGATAAATAAAAGAGAACAGGCACACACAAAATACTGACCAGCCTACTGTAAGAGCCTGGACCCCACATTACATAATCTGATAGAGAATGGAAGAGAGAGGAACTTGGGGTGGAGGAGTCAGTAGACAGACAGGAAGTGAGACACAGAAGACCTGTTGACAGGTAATTGAGGGTACCTATGATACTGTTCCTGGGGAGACTCGAAGAAATGTCTGCACAACCCAGAGAGGGAAACACAGACTGAAGTGTGGACAACTGGGTGAACCACTGAGTTTTACTGGGATTCCTTACAGGGATATGGGTGAGGGGTGTGGCGGTTTGAACAAAAATGGCCCCCAAATGAAGTGGCACTATTAGGAGGTGTGGCCTTGTGGGAAGAAGTGTGTCACTGAGGGTGTGGGCTTTGAGGTTTCTTATGCTTAAGCTACTTCCGGTGTCACAGTTCACTTCCTGTTGCCTGCTGATCAATGTTGCCAGCACCAGGTTTGCCTGCACAACACCGTGCTCCCTACCATGATGATAATGGACTGAACCTCTGAAACTGTAAGCCACCACCTCAATTAAATGTTTTCCTTTATAAGAGTTGCCATGTTCCCCAGTTGGTGGTGGCACACGCCTTTAATCCCAGCACTCAGGAGGCAGAGGCAGGCAGAGCTCTGTGAGTTTGAGACCAGCCTGGTCTACAAGAGCTAGCTCCAGGACAGCCTTCAAAGCCACAGAGAAACCCTGTCTTGAACCCCCTCCCCCCCCCAAAAAAAAAGGTCATGGTGTCTTTTCACAGCAATAGAAACCCTAACTAAGACAAGGGGTTACTTATAGGAGCAGAAATGACTTAAAGACAGTTGCATCACCAAAGCCCACCCCAGATCACAAACATTGGGAACCTGGAGCTCACTTCACGGCCTGTAGGCAGATTGACAAGTTAGAGGATGTCTTTCTTTTCAAGGCAGCTTGACTTGGTCTCCACTTCTTCCAGGTGGCTTGGCTGGTCTGAGAGTCTACTGGGCATCTCATTATAACTGAGAGTCCTTACTACTTGTTTTTGCCTTGGGAAGCATGGGCCTAATGAATCTAGTCAGTTTCAGGGACTTCCTGAAGCCTTTGAGTTGTTTATTTGCTTACCTTGACTAGGCTTCCTTGCAGGATACATTGCCTCAGAGGAATTCACTATGTGATAGGAGGTTCTGTGGGAGAGGAGCTAAGCTTTTTGGGGTGCCTGTTAGAAGCCAGGTGGAAATCACAGAGTGAGTTTAAGTACAAAGGAAGAGACTTCAAAATAGAAGCTAACAGTGGGATGAGATCTGTCAAAACAGTGGGCTCTTCGGCATCTCACTACAGTGCCCAGAGATTCACTTGCCAGGGCACACCACACACAGACACCCAGTTAAATGTCTTCTTGGCATTATGAGACAAAAGAGCACCTCACTGTGTAGCTCAGGCTGTCCTGAAATTTGCTGTCCTCCTGCCTCAGCTTCCTGTATGGAATAGCAGACATGTTCTACCATGGCTAGATACACCTTGTCTACTTGTAACAGTAATTAACCGATCAATTGCAGAAGAAATCCCAAAGGACAGTCTCTTAGCTCTGGAGTAAAATAATCTGCCCATGAAGAACAAGACAGAGATTTAAATGATAGTAGGCAAAGGGCTACACGAAGAGAAGGAAAATAGGTGCCCAGAGAACAATTTTAAAAATAGTTTTGTTTGGAATGGAATGCTATATAGTAGTTTTTTTTTTTTTTTTTTTTTTTTTTTTTAAGTGGGGCAGGAGAGACGGCCTCAGAGGTTAAGAGCACAGGTTGTTCTTCCAGAGGTCCTGAGTTCAGTTCCCAGCAACCACATGGTGGCTTACACCATCTGTAGTAAGATTTGCTGCCTTCTACTGGCATGCAGGTAGAACACTGCATACATAATAAATAATAAATAAATCTTTTTAGAAAATTATAAAAAAAATTGAACCAAGCCAGAGCTGGTGTTGCACACCTGCAAACCCAGCTCTGAGGAGGTTGAGCCAGAAATACAGTAAGTTTCAGGCCAGCCTGGGCTACCTAGCAAGACCCTGTGTCTTAGGGTTTTTATTTCTGTGAAGACACACCATGACCATGGAAACTCATAAGGAAAACATTTAATTGGGGCTGGCTTACAATTTCAAAGGTTCAGTCCATTATCACCATGATGGGGAGCATGGTCCTGAGCAGGCAGACATGGTGCTGGAGCAGAGAGTGCTACATCTTGCAGGCAACAGGAAGTCCATTGAGACACTGGGGGGTATCCTGAACATAGGAAACCTCAAAGCCAGCCCCCACTGTGACATACTTCCTCCAACAAGGCCACACCTACTTGAACAAAGCGACACCTCCTATGAGATTTTGGGGGCGAGTTACATTCAAACTACCACACCCTGTCAGGATAAATAAAAAACAAACAGCATCCACATACATAAATATGGATGTATTTCAAAAGCAGAGTGTTGACTGAAACATTAAGCCATAGACATATAAAGAATGTGTGTTTCCAGTCATATGAAGCAGAAACAATAGGAAAAATTAAGCAGTATGTCTTATAGTATGTATTCGGCTGTGGCAGGCCACATCTCAAGGACAAACAGGGTGAAGATGGAAGACTATCTCCATGGCTGAGTGCCTGGATGGCATGCAGGATGCTCTGGGTTCAGTTCCCATCACCACAAAGATACACAACAGAACAAGGAGGTCGAGTGTGTAGGTTCCTCTTGGGAAGAGCATGCAGGAGTTTTCTAGAACAGTGAGGGTTAATCTCTTAAACCATTTGGTGGGCACATGGGCGTTCCTTTAATTACACTTCAGTCTGCACACAAAGTATTCGTGCACTCTTGAATGTACGATGCAGCCATTGTGATCAATGAGAAACAAAGACAAACACGGAGAGAGCAGAGAAGCACAGCAAGTCTTAAGGAGGAGTGAGAGAAAGAAATCCGCACACAGACAGAGTGGAGTGTGATGGATTGTTGGAGCAGAACAGTCTCTCCAAGACACTACATTCTTCCAAAATCCAGACAGACAAGTACTTAGGAGCACTTGACTGACAGCAGATTTATCCACAGTGAGAGACACCAGCAAGTACCTGAATGTTGTTTTAAACTGCTGAAGGAAAGAGTTATAACCCCAAATTTCTTACCTGTGAGTTACACCCAAGATTTAAGGTGTAATAAAAATAGTTCTAGACATAGACACGAAGAGAATGTCCTCCTTGTAGAACTCACTAGAAAAGGAACTGAAGAACATTTTCACTAAGGACATTGACGGGTAGGGTTGACTAGAAATCCAAAGGCTAAATAGGGCTGGACAGGTGTCTCAGTGGTTCAGAGCACTGGCTGTTCTTTCAGAGGGCCTGGATTTAGTTCCAGTACCCATGAGTGGCTCACACCATTTGTAACTCTATTTCTGGGGATCTGATGCTTTCTTCTGGCTTCCACAGACACTGCACACATGTAGTGACTAGATATATATGTAGGCAAACACTCATATAAACAAAATAAAAATAAAGGGGAACAAGAATCAAGGTTGAACAAAGAAACTAGCCAACATATTGGGAGATTTACATTAGTATCATCCCAGTACACACACACACACACACACACACACACACACACACACACACAGACCCACCCCCACACAGACCCACACACAGACACAAACACAGAGACATGGACAGACACACAGACACACAGACAGACAGACAGACAGACAGACAGACACACACACACACACACACACACACACACACACACACACACACTCGTCATGGTTTGTGTAAGTGTCCCCCAAAGGTCCATTGGTTAAACAGTTGGTTAGCATCTTGGTGCTGCTGAGAGCTACTGGGAAGTAGAGATGGGCCGTATTGGGAGGTGGTCATTGGGAGGTACTGGGAGCAAACTAAAGACTCTGCTCCCCTCTTCCTCTGTGTTTCCAGCCATGAGTTGAGTGGCCCAGATGGACATCAAGCCTGTCATGGGGAGTGGCTCTGATACCAGTTGTGCAGACAGTGGCTAGAAAGATGGATGGAGAAGAGTGGTGGACTGAGCCCAGGCCAAATCTGCTGGAGAGCATTGCACACCATTCTAAGAAAATATATGTAAGAATGGATAGAGTTAGCATTCTTCAGTACTGACAGGTGCTTGGAAAGCTGTGTAACCTTCCCCACTGCCACCTTCCTACAAACATGGTTCTGAGCCTACCAAGTAACACTGTGCAACACATTTTTTCTCCCTGAGGTCCTTTCGAAGTGGCATTCAGTGTTGCTGTTGTGTTTGGCTATGTGAGTAAGTCATCCTTGAATGTAGTTTGTGGGCTCAGATTCAAGTTTTTCCTGCAGTCAAAGAAAGGAACCAAGAGGAGTGAGCCTGCCCTGACATGTGGCCCTCGGGCTTGGCTGGAAGGTGTCTCCATGGCAACCAGCCTACAAGATACATTTCAGACGATGGGAACTTATGGAGGATTTGTAGGATGAGTAGGAGATGCTGCTGGGAAATGGTTTGAGGGGTCCTTCCTCGTCCCTGGATACCATCCTGGGGGCAAAGAGTTCAGATCTACTGACTGGTATTTGGAAATTGAAAGACAAAACAAAACCTGCTGCTTAATTTTTTCCAGTGGTCTGACCAAATAAGCAGTTGGAAAATTTTCTTTGTGTTTGTACACATATAATCATGCATAGGAAGCAAGGGGCTTTCCCTGAGGTAAAAGAGAGACTAGGAGAAGTCCCAGCTCTGGCCTTCTGATCCCACTTCATTCTCTCTGTGCTCTGGGCCATTATGGGGTGGAGAAGAAAGCAATGCTACTTGGTCATGTCTTCATGAGCTAGGACCCCCAACACTAACTGTGTGGATGGACATATGCAGGAATGGGGTGAGGAGGCAGGCTGGGCATCTCAGTTAAGCCAACTCTGCCTTTGCTGGAAAGGGAAGAAAGAAAGAAAGAAAGAAAGAAAGAAAGAAAGAAAGAAAGAAAGCTATTTAAACAATCTGGTAGGTGACTGTCTTATTCCATTTTCTGTTGCCATAACAGCACTCCAGAGTGGGTAATTTATAAAGAAAAAAGGAATAGGTTGGAGAGATGGCTCAGAGGTTAAGAGCACTGACTGCTCTTCCAGAGGTCCTGAGTTCAATTCCCAGCAACCACATGGTGGCTCACAGCCATCTGTAATGGGATATAGTGCCCTCTTCTGACCTGCAGGGATACATGCAGACAGAACACTATACATAATAAACCAATAGATCTTTAAAAACAAAAAAAGAAAAAGAAAAAAGGAATAAGTATATTGAAAATCCCCAGTTGTGGGTTTCTCTGCCAATGCAATCAACCAAAATCCAGCCAAATTAATAAGACCAGGTTTAATAAAAAGAGCAAAGCACGGCAAAGCAAAGCAAAACATTCCTGGGTAACTCTAGACAACAGGAGGAAAATCACATGACAGGCCTGGGAACCAGGTCTTAAATACCCTGTAGGCGTGGTCCTGAGCATCTCAGGGGGAGAGACCACCACTTTTCCGGCTTTCTGAAGGTGGAAATTGAAAGAGAGCGGGAGCAAGAGCAAGAGAGCAAGAGAGCAAGAGAGAGACAGCAAGAGAGAGATGGGATTAAAGTGGAGTTCCCAGCTGAACATCTGGGTGGGGGTTTGGAATGAGGGAGAGACACTGGAATGGAGATTCCCAACACAAAGAATTTATTTCTTGAAGTTCTGAAGGCTGGGATCTAAGGTTGAGGAGTTGTGTCTGGCGAGGGATCACACACAAGTCTCTTTCTCTTTTTGTACAGCCACAGATCACAACCAGACAGCGAGAGACATGCCTGTAATCCAGCACTTGGAAGACTGAGGTAGGAAGATCTCTAGCTCAAGACCAGCCTGGGCTATATAGTGATACTCTATCTAAAACAAACAAGAGGGCTGATGAGATGGCTTGATGGATAAAGAAGCTTACTGTACAAGCCTGGGGATCAGAGTTCAATCCCTAGGACCCATGTAAATGTGGAAGGAGAGAACTGACTCAGAACTGACTCTGGCCTCCACAAGGGTGTTGTGCTATAGATACCCACACATGCGCAAAATCATTCACTAGAAACAAACAAAAAATCAGCTGTGTTGAGGCATAATGTAACAACCATAATGTAAGCTGGGCGTTGGTGGCACATGCCTTTAGTCCCAGCACTAGGGAGGCAGAGGCAGGTGGATCTCTCTGAGTTCGAGACCAGCCTGGTCTACAAGAGCTAGTCCCAGGACAGCCTCCAAATCCACAGAGAAACCCTGTCTCGAAAAAACCAAGCCCCCCCCCCAAAAAAAGATAATGCAGTCACTGATGGTACATTCTAAGTGTCAATCATGTCTGATGAATGAATACACCCAGGTGGCCCATCAGGATGGGGTCTCTATGGCCCTGAATGCTCACAGCACTTCCTTGTGCCCCCCAGCCCTAGGCGATTTGATTTGATTTGCTTTCTATTATACTATTGATTTCCTGAAGAGACCAGCCGTTTGCTCTGTAGAATATGTCACCGTCCAATTGTTTCCTTGTAAGAGTCATTAACCTGATACTCCAGCTATCACATTTCCTGTGCACTGGAAGTCCGGCCTAAAGGCTTGGCTAAATACAGTTAAAGAGCACAGACAGACACAAGAACTTCACAGATGACTTCCTGTTGAGGTGACACCGGGCTGAGGACTCCAAGTTTGCCTCTTTGTGAAGGGCTGTCCTTGTGAAGAATTCTATTTCCTTAAAATCCCAAGTTAGCCACCCAGGGTTTTGCTTGCTTTCATGTTAAAGGCCAGAATTAAGTGCTCTATCATTTTCCCCTGCTTCCTGGTTCTTTCTAGAAATAACATGGATGCCAGATTGTTTAAATGGAAGTTGCAGGATGAGACTCTAGTCCGTCTGTCGCCTTTGGCATAGACAGTGACCTTTACTACAGGGCCTTATACAGGCTTAGGATCCAAAATTCCCCAGGCCTTGCATGGCCTTTGATTGGTAGAGTCTGTAACCCTTCAAGATGTGGATGTGAGAACATTTCCCAAGCAAGGGATAGAAGATGTATATATAGGCTAGTAGATGGACTGTGACAGATAGGCCATTTGAGACCTTGCGCCTGGGCCTCTGGGGGTCAAGGGCTTTTAGAGCTTGGCAGACACACAAGGGCTTTGGCTTGTTGGCTGCCACTGTCTTCGGGCCCTGTTTGTACTTCTTGGGGTAAAGAATGTATGTTCTGGAGGAGCTTGGACTCCACCCCTCAAGGCGCCTCTGTCTCTGTGGTAAGGGTTTCTTGGTATCATTTCTGTCCTGTTTGGGGACTGGCTGTACACAGTGAGCTTCTTCACTGTGTCTGTATTGCACCGTGCAGCTCCCAAAGCCTGAGGACTGAAAGAGCAATATAAAAAAAAACAGGAGTATTTATTTTTATTTTTATGTGCGTATTTACCTACATGGGTATATGTGCACCACATGCACACAGTTCCCATGGAGGCCAGAAGAGGGCATCAGATTCCCTGGATCAGACTTAGCTGAATATCAAGAGACCATATGGGTGCTGGTAACTGAACCTGGGTCCTCTGCAGGAGCAGCCAATGCTCTTAACCACTGAGCCCTCTCTCTAGCCCCTGAGACACTTTTTAAAATTTGTTCATTTCTTGTTTTGATTCCTTTTGGTTGACCTTGAATTTGTACTGAATCTCCTGGCAATGCCTCTTGAGTGCCGGGATTACAGTGATATGCCACCACACCAAGCTAAGATTCCATATTTGACTTCACTCAACCTTTACCTTTCTCCTGTGTACATCAGGAGGTGCACATGAGCAATGAAATAAATATAAGTTACTGCTGCTTACATTTTGTGACTCTGGGATTATGATTAGCCATAAGTTGGCCTATCTGCTGTGTGAGGCACCCACCAGCCAGGGAACCCCATCACCTACCCACCAAAACCCCTCCCACAAAGCTTCATTAGAGTCCTCCATCTTTATTCAAAGAACCATCTGCTTTTCAAATAAAGTCACCTTCCTTGCCACACCTGTGTCCCCGACTTGGTGGTCTTTTAGGTGGTAAACAGAGGGGTTTGGGTCTGGGAATGGTTTCAGTTGCTCCAAGGCATCCATGATCTGAAAATATTATAATCCACAGGTTTTAAATAAGGCATCAATATAAATCCCACCCCTCTCTCCTCTGTCTTTCTCCCTGAGACAGGATCTCACTGTACATCCCTGGCTAGCCTGGGACTTGCTGTGTAGTCCAGCTTGTTCAATCTTTCTATCCCCAATATGAGACGGTGTCACTGCATAGTCCTTGCTGGCCTCCTCTCTCCTGCCTCCCATCTCCTTGAGACAGGATCTCATTGTGTAGCTCTGACTGTCCTGGAACCCTATATGTAGACCAGGTTGGTCTTGAACTCATGGTGATCTGCCCGCATCTGTTGGGGTTAAAGGTGTGTGCCACCATGCCTAGATAATTATTACTATTGTTGCCATTAATCTCTTACTGTGTCTGGTTTATTAGTTAAACCTTTTCATAGATACAGGGATGTGTGTGTATGTGTGTGTGTGTGTGTGTGTGTGTGTGTGAGAGAGAGAGAGAGAGAGAGAGAGAGAGAGAGAGAGAGAGAGGACAAAAGAAGAATGTCTTAAACAATCCCTTCCTAATAAGGGAGGAAGACTTGGCGATGAGCAAAGACCCCCAACTCCACTGCTTGCAACTTTCAGTGGTGGCTCTGCCCCTTTTATGTCACAAGGAGTGGCATGATGGTGGCTCATCATTCTGTCATTTGTTCTCCTTTTATTGTCCCGCATCCCTTGGAAGATGATTGCTTCCTGAGCTGGGAAGGACTTGTGATTTCTGTAGAGACAAGTGCTGGTGTGGCTGCCTTTAGTGATAATTAGTGAAAATCCATGAAAAGGAACTCCAATTGGGTCTTGATGTAACATGCTGAGTAAATACTAGGATTTCATTTCATCTGGGGTAGATATGCAAGCAAAAAGCCCTGAAGATGGTTTAGTGCAGTTTAGTCTGCACTGGTTTAGTGCAGTTTCATGGTCTGCACGGGGAGTCTTTTCTTGGGCTTTCTTTACTTCTGTCTGCATTGGATGTGTGCACCAAAGTCTGGCATGTGTTCTCTGCATCCCTGATTAGAAACAGCAAACAGATACAAAGGGTCTTGCACTTTGGAACCAGAAGGATCTGATTGATCACTGGCCCTGCCACTTATTTGCTGGGTAACTTTAGGGCAAGTTTTGAGCTCTCTGAGAGGCAAGATGACATGTCATCCCAGTGTGACAGGGATTTGGTACATTGTTTCTCTGTGCAGTGATCAATGCTTTTTTAAAAAAAGATCCATTTATTGCCAGGCGTTGGTGGCACACGCCTTTAATCCCAGCACTCGGGAGGCAGAGGCAGGTGGATCTCTGTGAGTTCGAGACCAGCCTGGTCTACAAGAGCTAGTTCCAGGACAGCCTCCAAAGCCACAGAGAAACCCTGTCTCGAAAAAACAAAACAAAACAAAAAAATCTATCTATTTATTTTATGTATATGAGTGCTCTATCTGAGTATATGCCTACACACCAGAAGAGGGCATCAGATACTACTATAGAGGGCTGTGAGCCACCATGTGGTTGCTGGGAATTGAACTCAGGACCTTTGGATGAGCAGCCAGTGCTCTTAACTGCTGAGCCATCTCTCCAGCCCCCCAAAATAGTAAGTTCATAAAGTGCAAGTAGCCCATGTGATATAAAAGTCAAATATAGTTCCTGGTATTTAGAAAGTTTCTTTATTTTTTATTTTTTATTTTATTTTATTTTTATTTTTTGCTTTGTGTCCTTTTGAGATAGCCAGGTTGGACCTCACTATGTAGTTCAGGCTGGCCTCAAACTTGTAGCCTTCTATTTTAACCTCTAGTGTACATAACTCCAGTGTCCACCCTACAAGTGAACCCTGTGCCCTCTGTAGTAAACCCTTTAAAACAGGCTGGTCGACCAAAAGTCAATGACACTAGAGGCCCTAAGTTCTAGATGAGGTTGGAGTCATTTTCTATGTAAAGGCTAAATAATCTTTGATGGTGTCTTCCAGGAAAGAGCCAGAAATACCTGTGAAGAACTTCAACTTTCAAAATGCTCATCTTGTTAGCTCTCCCAAGGAAAGGTCAGTTGCAGTTTGGAGGTATCAGGAATAATGTCACCAACTGGAACATAGTGATGAGGAGAGTGAGACAGGTGTCCCTTCAGAGAGGCCTTCTCCTTGCTAGTGACTCAGAAACTCACTTTCCAGTCTTCAGGTTGAGGTCAGTGAAGGGCAACAATGGTGGTAGCTTTCATTTCCTCCGCTGAGTCATGTGTCTATCAAGGAACTCTACAATCCCATGCGTGTTTAAGTATGGATATGCTTGTGTATACGTATGGCTGTGGATACATGTACATATGTGTGTTCATGTATGCATATGTGTGCATGTTTGTGTATGTGAGTATATGTGTTTCATGTATGTATGTATATATGTGTATGCGTGTATATGTACTGTATATGTATGTTTACGTGTGTATATGTGTATGGGAGTATATGTAGGTGAGTGTGTATATGTATGTGCATCTGTGTGAGTATGCTGTGTGAGTATGTGTCACTGAGTGTGTACACAAAGTGTGTATACACATGTCCAAGAAGCCGAGCATCCCAGGGAGGCATCAGTGGGAACAAGTTGTCAGATGTGAATTCAGCTGTTGTCAGTTCTGAAACATTACTTAGTTGTGAGGACCCTCCTTCGCTCTGAGGGTTTGAAGGCTCCAGATCTCTATGATCCTCAGACAAATCTCTGGGTGCTCCAAAACCAAAATAACAGGCCCAGATCCTGCCTTCAGGAGTTTACAGAGTAAAGCAGGTCCTACAAACCTCCTGGGATGCTTCAAGAGTGTTGGCCAGTCTGGTCTACATAGTGACATAGTGAGATCCAGATAGTCAGGGCTACATAGTGGAAGCCTGTCATGGAAAGAAGAGAGAGAGAGAAAGAGAGAGAGAGGAGGAGGAGAGAGAGAGGAGGAGAGAGAGGAGGAGAGAGAGAGGAGGGAGGAGGAGGAGGAGGAGGAGGAGGAGGAGAAGAAGAAGAAGAAGAAGAAGAAGAAGAAGAAGAAGAAGAAGAAGAAGAAGAAGAAGAAGAAGAAGAAGAAGAATTCTGGCACTTGGTCCAGGAGGAGATCTGAGAGCTGCATAGATCCATGTGGTAAGGAAGTTAAGGAGTAGTAAATAACACCTGATAACTCTGGGAGTATTAACCCTACCATGTAAATAGGTCTAAACCTCACAAGCATGATTGAAAAGCAGTCAGATTTGACACCACTGTTCTCTTTTACACACTGTAAATGTGTGCATACATGCATACATATTCCATAATTTGTGAAATTATTGTAATTAGGCTGGAGATACGGCTCAGCAGTTAGCACTGGCTGCTCTTCCAGGGGACCTGGGTCCGATTCCCAGCACCCACACAGTGGCTCATAACTGTTTGTAACTCCAGTTTCAGGGGATCCGACCCCCTCTTCTGACCTCTTTGAGCGCTATACACCAAGCACACAAGTGATACACAGACAGACATACAGGTGAAACACCCATGAACTTAAAATCGTTTAAAAATATTTTTTTCTTTCTTTTATTTAAATTAGAAACGAGTTTCTTTTACATGTCAATATCAGTTCCCTCGCCAGGTGTTGGTGGCTCACGCCTTTAATCCCAGCACTTGGGAGGCAGAGGCAGGTGGATCTCTGTGAGTTCAAGACCAGCCTGGTCTACAAGAGCTAGTTCCAGGACAGCCTCCAAAGCCACAGAGAAACCCTGTCTTGAAAAACCAAAAAAAAAAAAAAAAAAAAAATCAGTTCCCTTTCCCTCCCTTCCTCTCCTGCTTCCCACTGGCCCCCATCCCAACCCCTTTCTGCTCCAGCAGGGAGGATGAGGCCTTCCATGGGGGATATTTAAAGTCTGTCAAGTCATTTGGGGCAGGGCCTAGACTGTCCCCAGTGTGTCTAGGCTGAGAGAGTATCTCTCTATGTGGAGAGGGCTCCCAAAGTTCATTTATGTACGAGGGGTAAATACTGATCCACTACCAGGGGCCACATAGATTGTCCAGACCTCCAAACTGACCTCCTCTTTCAGGGAGTCTGGAATAGTCCTATGCTGGTTTCCCAGCTATCTGTCTGGGTTCCATGAGCAACCCCTTTTTCAGGTCAGCTGTTTCTG